>NC_137865.1:2948115-3028793 GCF_963924005.1 Protomyctophum bolini
TTGTCTTTTTTCTTTCTTCAGGTTGACACGTCGGTGTCGAAGGGGTCTCCATCGTCTTCAGAGCCCACGGCCCGGTCGTCGGAACCCTCCAAAGTCGTCACCATCACTAAGGTGTTTGATTTTGCCGGAGAGGAGGTCAGGTATGATTTGGATGAGTCATCCCCCCCCCCCACTTCACTTTAGTTTGAGCTCTTCAGGGGCCGGAAATATATATGTGACCGCAGATTTGACTGAGAAGCCTGCCGTCGCGCAAATTACTGCTTTTTTTTGTTACAGAACTTTTTTTGTTCAAAATTAGTTAACCCATTTTGACCTGACATCAGATTCTAAAAATGTCTGTCAGTCGTTCTTCGATTTTCAAAAAATAGCAGACCTACAAGCTCGTAGCGCGCCACTCGGTGGCGCGCTACGAGCTTGTAGATCTGCTATTTTTCAATAGCTAAAGCATAACATGACACCAAAAGGGGTTCCCGTCCAAAATGGGTTAATTTAATAGCACAGGCAGACTCTTCACATACTAGAGCATGTCTGGAATAAGTGTCAGAGCTGAAATCGTAAATGTAAATATGCTTAAACATGTAGCTATAGGTGTAATGTCAGAGACCACAGAAGTGAACCGTTCAAGCCTGTTTTCTCAACTCGCCGTTTCTCTGCAAGACATCACTCTATAAGCCAAATCTCCAAAACTGGTGGGTCAAACCGAACAACCAATATGTCAATTTGAAGCTATGATCCCCTGCTTTCATATGACAAAAAAATCCAATGGCAGTCCCTCAGTCAAATTTACAGTCACATATTATCTCTGCTGTCCGGAGGAAACCACATAACTCCAAAATATACGTTTTTAACCCATGTATTACCCATTTAATTTAGAGACCTGACGTCGAAATAACAAAAAAAACTGTTTTCGGACAAACTCACGGTTCTCAAACATTTTCATATCGAGGAACCCCGAAAATATATGTAATTGGTCGCCGACCTCCATCTGAATATATGTTGTTCCAGGGTCAAATATTTCAGTTTAAAACGTTCGCTCTGAAAGAATAGATGCACTGATTTGTGCCACATTTCAGGATTTTTCAAAAATAGCAGCCCTGCAAGCTCGTAGCGCGGCACTAGCTTGTAGGTCTGCTATTTTTCAATAGCTAACACAATGCTTTAAACGCCAATAGGGGTTCCCGCCCATACTGGGTTAAGGAAATTAATTAAACCTTATATTTTGTACACGACGCAATACTGCCTCATCAAAGTTGGTGTTGTGACTTTAGACATTGTCAATAACTTGCATGCGAAGGAGAGAGGTGGTGGAGTTGGCTGTTTTAGCAGACAGTTTTGTCCAATGTGTTTTTTTTACTACTTTCCATTGGTTCAATATTTTCGAAACAACACACGGACCTAAAGGGTGTTCAATAGCACTGATTCACGGGAAAGAAACCCTCAACCCTCCGGACAGCAACGATATATGTATCCATCTAGCAGAGTGGCTCAGGGCCTCTGAAAGTCTAAGTTACACACACACACACACACGCACGTGCACGATAATATCACCATAGCTCACTTTGGTAAGAAAGTGGAGAATAGTCAGTTTACCGTTTAATGTGACAGTGCCTTTAGCTATCCCAAACGTCACCACAAGATGGCACAAAAGATCCACAGATGAATCTTCTGTCAGCGTTTTAGATTATTAGTGGAAGTGTTTCTATGGCTGAGAGAGACTCCTGAGCCTTTATTTTAAGGTGTTCCGATTGCTTTTCTTAAAGTCAGGTTTGTCAGTTACCTGAAATTAAAGTCGGGTATGTTTTGATTAGGATGAATTTGCCTTGGTGATACATTGACAATATATACAGGTGTGTGTATAATACTGTATATATAATTTTTATTTATTTATGTTGTGTTACCAAAAATCTGAAATGAAAAGTAAAGTTCAGTTCAGAAATGCTTTCTTTGTATTATGTATACAGGAAGTAATAAGAGGAGGTGTGTGTGTGTGTGTGTGTGTGTGTGTGTGTGTGTGTGTGTGCATGTGTGTGTGGTGCTATTATATCCGCATAGAAACAGTGTTTTTTTTTTTGTTGTAGAATCGTCCTCGGGTCTAAATTGGTTAATATATATTATTTATTTAAATATTTTTTTTTTATTTTTTTATTAAAAATTAAATTCTGACGTGCACATGACTCCATAGACATTACATGGTAGGGATGTGTAGCTCCGGTCCATAGCCTTACTCATGGACGAGAGCTACCTCCCTACCTGCTTCCTCTGCACCTTTTAAGGCCGTTTCCAAATGTAAAAAAATGTAAAAGACCAGTGTTATTATGAAGAAAACGAGATGTTAAGACCGCTAAAACAAATAGAATAAAGTTTACCTTCAGAAAAAAGCGTTGTTTATGGCTTCTGAATGTAGGTATTTTAACATTTAGTGTGCTATGGAGTCACGTCAACACCATTAGCTCAGAAAAGGGGGGTGGGGAAGGGCTGTGATATAGGTCTATTATACAACAGTTACCCTTAAAACTAAGAAAATCGCTGATTTTTTTTTTTCTTTTTTTATGACAGATGTAAGTAAGAAAGTACACTTTATTTATCTTTCGAAACAATGTAACAAAGTGCTGTACAACAAGGCAAAACAATCATGTTAAAACAAGGGCACGGAACAAACAATAGAAGGTAAAACATTGAGATGCAAATAATTCAAGTAAAAATACATCATACATGCAATAAAGTCCTGACTAAATAAATACGTTTTTAACAAGTTCTTAAAAGCGTCGACAGACTCTGCATTCTTTAGCTCAAGGGGCAGGGCATGATTCCACAAAGTGGGGGCGACCACTGCAAATGCTACGGTCCCCCTTTAGTTTTGAGTCTGGTTGTAGGAATAGACAGGAGGCCTTTTTCAGAGAGAACCTGAGAGAACGTATGTTTGGCTTTGCATGCAGTAGTTCAGAGATGTAAAGTGGAGCCAGTCCGTGTAATGCCTTATATGTTATTAAGAGAATTTTGAGTCACTATACGACCACAAATGTCCCAAGAAACTAGCTAGCCTAGCCACCGAGCTCTGGGAGAACAGAGCAGCTGCATTCTTTGTTTTGATTAGGTGCATAGTGAATGGTGCTGGGTTTAATCCACGGCTAGGAGGCTGTTTCAACCAATCGGATTGCTTCCTCGAAACGACCTGTGGTAGAATAGTTGTTTTAACTAGGCCTACCTGTTATGTCATTATTTTTTTTGTCTGCTATTTTTGAAAAATCGAAGAACGACTGACATTTTTTTTAAATCTGATCTCAGGTCAGAATGGGTGAATCAGACCCAGTGTGTGTCCAGTGGAAACCTCGTATGAATCTGATCTCAGGTCAGAATGGGTTAATTGAGGTGAGCGTTCCTGAGATGAGACGACAGTAAGGATACTATGTTATATGTTCTAATCTGGAAAGGTATTCCTTTTTTTAAAACCCCATTTAGGCCTGACAGAAAAAGTCTTCTAAATCCTGACGGTTTTCTGAGAAAAAAAAACCTATGTTTCTACAGTATATATCAGTTGGTGCTCAACCCTTTTTCATGCCAAGGATTATCTGAAAATATGTTAGAAGCAAAGACTTGAGTTAAAAAAAAAAAAACATTCGCTCTGAAAGAATATATATTCCAAATTGGCGCCACGTTTTCACAATTTAAAACAAAATAGCAGATCTACTAAGCTCGGTGTCACACTATGAGCTTGTAGATCTGCTATTTTTTTCAATAGCCAAAGTAATAGCGTAATGCCTTAAACACCTATAGGCGTTCCCGTCCAGTATTGGTTAACCGCAAAACAGCAGATCTACAAGCTCATAGCGCGCCACCGAGTGGCGCGCTACGAGCTTGTAGGTCTGCTATTTTTGAAAAATCGAAGAACGACTGACATTTTTTTAGAATCTGATCTCAGGTCAGAATGGGTGAATCAGACCAGTGTGTGTGTCCAGTGGAAACCTCGTATGAATCTGATCTCAGGTCAGAATGGGTTAAAAGGAGAATGACACGATACACCACATATACGATACGGGACAGTATACGACAGATTTAGCTCCGTGACGGAAACCCGCGCAGGCAATTATCGCCGCAACGCGTGATTAACATCTTTCAGTATAATTATCACAGCATATATGATTAACTCATTCAGACCTGAGGACGATTCTATACAAATATCTTCTAAAAATCCTGACGTTTTTTCTGAAACCCCCCCCCCCCCCCATGTTTCTATGTCAGTCGTTCTCAAACATTTTCACGTCAAGGAATCCCCAAAAACGAAGATTTGAGTTAAAAAACGTCCACTCTGAAAGAATATATAATTCACAGATATCCACCACATTTTCAGGATTGTTAAAAAAAAATAAACACCAAAAAGAGAGTTCCCGTCCTGAATGGATTAACCCATTCTGACCTGAGATCAGATTCTATAAAAAAAACGTCTTCTATACATCCTGACAGTTTTCTGAAAAAGCCATGTTTCTGTGTCAGTCGCTCTTCGATTCTTTTCCCCAAAAATAGCAGACCTACAAGCTCGTAGCGCGCCACTCGGTGGCGCGCTATGAGCTTGTAGATCTGCTATTTTTCAATAGCTGTAGCATAATGCTAACGCCAAAAAGGTGGTTCCCGTCCTGAATGCGTTAACATGTACAGTAGGCCCTCCTACTGTATCACACAGGAAACGCTCATCACCGCGACTCGCGGGCAGCCATGATGGGAGGCTTGTCGTATAACGGCTGTAATCTGTGTGGTGGTGTGTGTGTGTGTGTCACACCCATGTGTTTACGTTCAGTTATGGCACACGCATATATATCGCTATACAGTATCTGTCGCTAGTGGGAGGTGCACTTTTCTCCTACCCAGGATTTTTTCTTTTTTAATTCCTATTCATCATCACTCATTTCATCCTGTGTGTGTGTGTGTGTGTGTGTGTGTGTGTGTGTGTGTGTGTGTGTGTGGGCTTGTCAGGGAAACATGATTTGATTGAAATGTATTTCATTTAAATTTGTAGTCATTAAAAAAAAAGAATCACACCCGTGTGAACTGAGTGGTGCAACTCCCCTCTCCCCCTCTCCTCTCTCTCTCTCTCTCTCTCTCTCTCTCTCTCTCATATATTAGCAGGCAACAGTGCAGCATTAATACTATCTCTCTCTCTCTCTGTTTCTGGCACAACAGCGCCCCATACTGGTAGTCAGTCATACTGCTGCTCATGAACACATACATAGGTGAACCAACACATGGGTGAACACGGACATTGCTGTTCCATTGGAGTGGTTGCACCACTCAAAAAACGAATCTTAAGTTAGTGACCAGCGTCCTCCATGTAAACATTTCTGATGTAGCTATATTCACCCCAAATGTTACCTTTTTGACTGTCGAGTAAACGTTTTTTTTTTTACATTTAGATAAGCTGTGCTGAAGTGAGCCAAAGTTGTATTAATATATATACCCCCCCCCTCCCCTTCACATTCCCCCCAAATTCATGAATGCATGAATAAATCAAATCTATCATTATATCATATAAGCCATATCTCCAAAACCGGTGGGTCAAACTGAACAACCAATATGTCAATTTGAAGATATGATTTCCTGCTTTCATATGACGTGAAAAAAAAATTAAAAAAAAAAAATCCAATGGCAGTCCCTCAGTCAAATTTAGTCACACGTATCATATCTGTATTGCTCCTCCGGCAGCAGCAGCATATATGATTAGCATACATACACATACAATACACGTTGGCAGTAAGCGGCGTTGTTTTTGCCAGCGGATTTTTTATTTTAGTTTTAGTCATAGTTTTCTTTTCTCCACATTTTAGTCACCCGGAATGTTTTTGGTTGTTGGTCTAGTTTTAGTCGACTAAATGTCATAAGGTTTTAGTCGACTAAATCTAGAGTTGACTAAAATGTCTTTTGGCGGGCCTTGATGCCATCCTAATGACTGCGACGCGTTGTGAGCTTGTAGATCGGCTATTTTCAGCATGCAACCAAGTGTAAAATGACTTATACTGGATCTCTTCTTGTCCACTATGGTCCCTTCCTAACATTTTAGTCTAGTTTTTATCTGCTGACGAAATTGTCAATACATTTAGTCTCAGTTTTAGTCACCATAGCTTAGTTTTCATTTGCTTTCCATTGAGTTTTCGTCAGTGAAAAAAGGTAGTCGACGACCATTTTTCATCGTTAATTTCAGTCGACAAAAACAACACTGGCAGCCTCTCCACTGTATGTACTGTGTGTGTGTGTGTGTGTGTGTGTGTGTGTGTGTGTGTGTGTGTTGATGGGTAATGTTGGACGTTCCCAGAGGATGCGGCGGTTACTCCTGATATAGACTGGGCTGCCTCGTGGGAGAGAGAGAGACGCCTAACCCAAATGCAGTGTGTGTGTGTGTGTGTGTGTGTGTGTGTGGGGGGGGGTGTGAGATGCACTCTCTGGATGCACACTCTGTGCACACGAAATGGAGACGTAGTAGGGCTGTATTTTGCGTGTCTTATACGTACCACCAGGTCCTATTACTTAACTTAACCCATTCTGACCGGGAACCCATTTTGGTGCTAGCATCATGTTATGCTTTAGCTATTGAAAAATAGCAGATCTACGAGCTTGTAGGTCTGCTATTTTTTGAAAAATCGAAGAACGACTGACATTTTTAGAATCTGATCTCAGGTCAGAATGGGTTAAGACCTGGAGGCGTGATCAATGCCATTTGGCAGTGGCCAAAGAGCATTGACCTCCAGGTCTTAAGTTAAGTAATAAGACCTGGTACTTAAGACACGCTAAATACTGCCAGTAGTTTCTATCACTTTAAGTTTAACCCATTTAGGCCTGACGTCAAAATGTAAAAAAAAAAAAAGTCTTCTAAATCATGACAGTTTTCTATATCAGTGGTTCTCAATATTTCATGTCAAGGACCCCCAAAAATGATATGTAATTGGCCCCACAGAAGCAAAGATTTGAGTTAAAAAACGTTCGCTCTGAAATAATATATATTCAAAGATTTGCGCCACATTTTCACGACTTTTCAAAAAATAGCAGACCTACAAGTTCATAGCGCGACACTCAGTGCCACGCTATGAGCTTGTAGATCTGCTACTTTTCAACAGAAGCAGACATGAATTCCCATGGCACCTAACAGTAGCCCAGGAGTACAGTAGTTCACCCCCCCCCCCAAAAAAAGAAATACTTATTTTCTATCAATTACTCTCCCCATGAAACCTTGAATTAATGGATTAAAAAAAAAAATTTGACCAGGGGTAGAGTAGTCGGTATCTTTATTATATAAATGCACCATTTACCTTTTACTGACCGGTGATGGAGAAACAAAAGCGTGTGTGTGTAGTTTGTGCTTGTAGATAGGCTTGTAGTGTGTTATGAGCAAGATGGTGTCCCTGCTCATCTCAGTGACCGCACCATGAGCAGAAGACAGCCCCGCCGATGTGTATCTGCATCACAACAACCTTAGTGTGTGCGTGCGCCGTGCGTGTGTGTGTGTGTGTGTGTGTGTGTGTGTGTGTGTGTGTGTGTTTACGTGTGTGGGCAGAGCAGTCCACAGAGGCCACATGACCCTGTTATTACTTTACTGAGAGGGGGGGGGGGGGGGGGAAACAAGGCTGTAAATCTCATCTGATAACGACAGTGAGATGAAACTGAGACTGCCCAAAAAACCATTTATTTGGACAAGGAAAGGGCCAGCCCAGAAGCTAAGCTAAGATGTAGCGTTGTTTTAGCGGGACGCTAACAATGCGACTAATATGTCTTTGCAAAGGGCATGTAAATGAGCCTTGTATATCTCCTTTTTTAAATTCAAAATACACGTCAAATAGTTAATCGGCATGTTTAACATGTCATTGCAATTTATCATTTATCTGAACATTTATCTGAACGCTGACCTTTATCAACCAAAACGCATTCAGTTCACTTGGTCTTTTCAAACCATGGCCCAAAGGTCGTCGTATTATCATTATCGTATCAATGAAAGGAAGAAAGAATATATCATATGACTGGTGAAATATGGTGACCTTTCAGCGCACCGAATTGGAGAAATGTCACTTCGAAATCACCTGCACAACTCGATTTACTAATCGTTAAAAAAGGGAAAACAGAAGGGAGAAAAAAAGACAAATGAAACATGATTGCGAATGTAAAGAGCACTAACTATGAGACCCTCTGGTGGCGGGCACAGCTGTATCACACACACGCACACACACACACACAAAACTTAACTTTAACTTTCTTTTCTGATCTCAGGTCAGAATGGCTCAAGGACACTTTGACACTAACTCTGGGGGGGGGGTTAGTGTCGTTCGAGCCACTGTTGCCCCGATGGTGCCTCTAGTCTAGAGTTTTAACCATCGTCTTATGCTTTAACTGTCGTGGGTCTGCCATTTTTGAAAGGTCGTGAAAATGTGGCGCACGTCTTTGAATAATATATTTCAGAGCGAACTATTTTTGACAAAAATATTGGCTTCTGGGGGGGGGGGGGGGGTCCCTGGAACTACATATTTTGAGAATAGAGATAATTCTGGGGGTCCTTGACATGGAAAAGGTTGAGCACCGCTGACATGGAAACATGGGGTTTTTCCAGAAAAATGTTAGGATTTAGAAGCCTTTATTTCTTTTTTAATCGACCTCAGTCCAAAACGGGTTCATTGGAATCACCTTTTGTGCGTGCGTGCGTGCGTGTGTGTTTTTGTGTGTGATACAGCTGCGCCCTCTGGTGGCGGGCGGGTGGTGTTACAGCGTGACACACACACACACACACACACACACACACAGACAGACAGACAGACAGACAGACAGACATGTTCTGCTATAGGTCTCATAGTAAAGGCTCACTATAGTGTTCGCAAACACTTTTCTTCACCATGCCATATCTTCCTTATTCCTCTCTCTGTATGTGTGTGTGTCTCAGGGTCACTAAGGAAGTGTCTGCCGACTCCAGAGAGGCTAAGACGTACCTGAAGAGCCAGGAGGAGGATCGCGACGGACCGCCGGCGCCCGACAAACCGCAACTACAACCTGGTCCCAGGTCAGTGTTGATGTCGTCGTCGACGTGTGTCGATCAATCGAGACAACTTAAACCCAGTCTGACCTGAGATCAGATTCTAAAAAAAAAATGTCTTCTACATCCTGACACCTTTCTGAAAAAGCCGTGTTTCTATGTGTCAGTCGTTCTTCGATTTTTCCAAAAATAGCAGACCTGCAAGCTCGTAGCGCGCCACTCGGTGGCGTGCTATGAGCTTGTAGATCTGCTATTTTTCAATAGCTAAAGCATAGCATAATGCTAACACCAAAAGGGGTACCCGCTTTGTGATACCTTTTGGGCAGCCCTGGTCTACACCATAGACTGTACAGAATATGGACAAAGCGTTCCCCGGGTCTAACGTGGACGTAAAATGAAGCCTGTAATTCCTTGCACTGTAAGTCGGCCATATTTCTAGATCCGTTTGGGCCCAGCTGGCCCATTGGCTGGCTCCGTTTGGGACCAGCTGGCCCATTGGCTGGCCCAGACAACGATCCCCCCCCCCCCCCCCCCCTAATCTTCGTTGGTTTTTATTTTGACTGAACGGGGGCGTGGCTCCCCGTTCATAGACTGTAACGGTATAGCCACGCCCCTCAGAACATACGCGACTTTATGGTCATTTTTTTTAAATAAATGGGACCATAATCTTCCAAAAAATAATATTATGACATGAGAAATGAGACTTTAAACTAGTGACTGGAACTGCAGAAAGTATTCACGACCATGTTTATTAACACATTCTGTACAAAATACGTCTGGAAACGTCATAAGGATCAGAAACGAGTGGTGCCTTGGACGTCTGTGGACGTCCTAGCGACGTCCAAACGACGCGGGGCGAGATAATAATATTCAGAATTATTCCTATTTTTTTTTTGGCATTTCGCTTTTCGCTTGCCGTATGCTAACGCTCTGTGCAAATATTAGCTTGTCATTGACTCCCATGTTAGCGCGGCGGAAAGAATGACTCGTATCTCCTCATCCAGGGCGCTCTCCGTGGTGATGAATGGATCGATATGCTGGCGCTGCATTTCTGCTCCTCATCCGTCTCTCCCGCAAAATATGAACGCTTTTTGGAGTTTATATAAATATATTAAGATGATCGGGGATTATGAGCTCACTTTGTCAAGTCAACTTTTTTAAGAAAGTATTTCCGGTTCCAGGCTTTCAGAGTAAAAGCGATCAGACTACTCTGGCACTATAGGGGCCTTTATTTTGATGCACGTTGGCGTACTCAATGTGTTTAGGTAATACAGTCTAGGTCATACATGGGCAACTGGGGGCCCCGGGGGCCACATGCGGCCCTCACCATCATGTAAAGCGGCCCTCAGGTTAACATCCGAACATTGATATATTATTGATTTCAGCTCAATACTAGTATTAAAATGTTATTGTCTAGTTTTTTTATGTCCAATGTATTTGTATTTCATTCATAAAGTTAACATAACTATAACTAAATGCATTTGAAAAAATAAATAAATAATAACTTCAGGATTCCAATAAAAAAATGGCAGGGTAGGGTAGGGTAGCGTAGGTAGGGAGGGGCAGTTGTGACGGGTGCCCCAGACAAACAAGTCAAAGGCACCGCTCACTTCACACAAGTGTAATTTTTTTTGCCGTTTTATTTAATGTTTGTCTTTAGTTCAAAGTTTGTTTTGTTTAAACGCATTGACAATGAAGGGAACATTTACGCCATAATGTGTCGTTTACGTCATATTGTCTCTTTATTGTTAACGGCGTTTAATGTTTGTGTCGGCACCGTTTGTTTTACATCACCCAATCAACATGACTGAGTTAGACTTTAATATATTAGCGCCCCTCACTTCACACGGGTGTGATTTTTATTATTTATATTTCCTTCTTTATCGTAGGCACGCTTTTATCATGTCGGCGTCGTCGGGTTGTTATTGTTGGTTGTCATGGCTGCCAGTTCCCACCTGATGTCGTGTGTGGTTGTCATGGCTGCCAGTTCCCACCTGATGTCGTGTGTGAGCTCAGACTGCTCCAGACCGTACTGAATAACCGCTAGCTTACATAATGTCTTGAGGCTAGGATTGAAGTCTAAGACATACAGGTTATCAGGGGTGTTGTCTCCAAAGAGGATCATACGATCTCCCACCATGCATGCAGCATCATATCTCATACATCGGACCCGGACCTTTCCCTTGGGCTCAACCTTCTTCCAGGAGAAGGTCTCTGGACTGAATTTCCACACATCATTATTGTTCCAGCCATCAACTATGTACAGCTCTCCATTGTAGGTAAATGCTGAACGATAGAGCCATCCTTCTGGATGAGGCTGTGGAGATGGTGGGCTCAGCCAGAGGTTGGTCTCTGTGTCAAACACTCTGAGGGGGTACCGATTCCCCCCAAATACAAACATCTTTGTCCCGATGATGGTAGCAGAGTGACGGTGTGAAGCAGTAGGTTGAGGTCCTCTGGTGTTAATTAAAGTCCAGACCATCGTGCTGGTGTCCAACTTGTACATGTCATTAGTCCATCCAGTCAGCTTGGTGTATCCTCCATGGATAAACATGACCTTCTCCAACACACAGGCTGAGTGGTGGTACCTCTCCTCTGGAACAGTGCCAGAAACCCTGGGTTTGAACCATCTGTACGGGTCAACATCAAATGCATAAAGCACATTGCAGTAAGGCCACCACCCTCCCCAGATGTAGACTATATCTTCAACCAACACAGCTGTGTGGCCAGAGCACCTGGATGGAACCTCTAGGTGGCGTCCTCCTCCTCTTCCTGGGGTCAGCTTCCTCCAGCATAAAGACACTGTGTTGAAGACGTGAACATCAATGCCTCCTCCAACGCAGTACAGCTTGTCCTGCAGCACCACAGCTGCATGGAGCCATTTCTCTGATCCTCCTTTCAGACGGACGGACCAGCGGATCATTCTAACATCAGGTTGTTCTTGCTTCTCTGTCCCACAATGCAGTTCTGTCTCTCCGTCTCTGTCCCAGAATGCAGTTCTGTCAACCACACGCCATCTCTTATATCTCTACAGTGGTACAAACGTCATGTGACGCCTCTGGCCAATCCGTGAAGCCGGTGTGTTGCGTCAGCCAGACATACAGTAGTCTCTATCTGTGTCCGTCACTCAGGGAAAAGGCTCCAGTTTTCAGTGTGACTGGTGTGTCTATCATGGAGTAATTAAAGGATGGAGACCGAACCGGAGCGTTAGCCCCCCCTCCCCCCCACTATTCATTTCAATAGAAGTTGCTCAGTGGCGTTTTGAAGCACCCGGAAGACTGCCGGAAGAACAATTATAACTCAATGGCTCGAGCGAGCGGAAGTTTAGCCTAGCCTAGCCTAGCCCCGGACGTCAATTTTGAGGTCCGGGCTTACGCACACATGACGTCATGAACGTCCGTCCACTTCCATTAAAGTGCTGCAGTTCCACATTTTGCCAGTAGGTGTAGTGGCAGCTTCAATGTTGGATAGCCTTACTGGGGGCTTGGTGTCTATGCCATAAACGCCCACGGGCTAGGATATTTTATCTTTTACCAAAAATACACAAAAGCCCGGATTCATGGACAATACCATATGAAATTCCACCCGGGAGACCAATTGTGTCGGACTGTGGCAGCGAGACGTATCAGACAGCAGAGTTTATTGAATATTTCCTGAACCCACTGTCGATAAAACACCCCAGTTTTATAAAAGACACTTACGATTTTGTGGACAAAATTAAAGCTATTAAAGTAGGAAAGGAGGCCCTTCTATTTTCAATAGATATAGACAGCCTCTACACAAACATTGAAACAGAATCAGGACTACAAGCAGTCAGGGAAGTCTTTAGTAAATACCCAGACACAAGTCGACCAGAGGAGGAATTACTCCAATTACTAGACTTAAATCTAACCCAGAATGATTTTTCCTTTAACAACAAATTCTATTTACAAATCAAAGGCACGGACATGGGAAAGAGATTTGCACCATCTTATGCAAACATTTACATGAGCATATGGGAACAGACAAAATGCAGACTTAAACCGACACATTACTATAGATTTCTAGATGATATATTTGGAATATGGGAACATAGCCAAGAAGAATTCCAGGAATTTATTGATGTTTTAAATAGCCATCATAGATCCATAACGATAAAATATGTGACACACACAGAAAGGATTGACTTTCTTGATATAACAATCTTCAAGGGCCCAAACTTTAACACAAATGGGAAACTAGACTTAAAAGTATTCTTTAAAGAAACAGACACTCACGCCCTATTACACAAAACGTCATTCCACACGACACACTCCTACACAGGAATAGTCAAATCACAACTACTAAGATTCCATAGGATTTGCACGCAAAGAAGTGATTTCAAAATAGCTTGTAAAACTCTATTTAATGCCCTCAGACTAAGAGGATACACTAGGACCTTCCTCCGGAAAGCCCAAAAAACCTTCTTAGAAATAAAAGTGCGAGATACAGGCCCCAAATTGGCCCTGATAACCAGTTATTCAACACAGAGCACACTAGCCAACAACAGAATAAAAAGGAATTTTGAGAACCGAACAGACGATCTTCTAAAAGATTATAAAATTATATCGGCCTACAGAAAAAATAAAAACCTTAAAGATTATCTAGTACACAGCAAGCTAAAAGAAATCAACACACCAGCACGCCAGGGACCAGAATACTTCAAACCCAAACAATTAGTAAAAAATAGAACCACAAAACGCGTCTTGGAGATTAAACAACAAATAACAGCCAGAACCAGCAACTGCATTTATTTAATCACATGTGAAAAATGTGGTTTACAATATGTCGGAGAGACAGGTAAAACAATAGGTACTAGGCTGGGACGACACAGATACAATATTAACAATGCCAAAAAGACAACCACAAGATTGGTGCAACATTTCATGGCGCACGGCATTGGAGCTCTAAAATGCGCTGGACTTCAACACAATCCTAACTGGACAGTAGGACAAAGACGTTTTAATGAAAAACAGTGGATTAAGAACCTCAACACGGATTTTCCTCGAGGCTTAAACATGCCTAAAATTAGATCTTGAACACTAAAAAACTTAAACTCAGGATTAAACTGGAGAAATCTAAAAGTGATTGGATCAGACTTCCTTCGGATACATGGCGAATGCATTTATTCCTTGCATTGTGCCTACACATGTCGCGACCTGCGGTCGCGACATGTGTAGGCACAGTGCACTGAAATCTTTTAATTCCCCCCCACTATTCATTTCAGTGGAAGTTGCTCAGTGGCGTTTTGAAGCACCCGGAAGACTGCCGGAAGTACAATTATAACTCAATGGCTCGAGCGAGCGGAAGTTTAGCCTAGCCTAGCCTAGCCCCGGACGTCAATTTTGAGGTCCGGGCTTACGCACACATGACGTCATGAACGTCCGTCCACTTCCATTAAAGTGCTGCAGTTCCACATTTTGCCAGTAGGTGTAGTGGCAGCTTCAACGTTGGATAGCCTTACTGGGGGCTTGGTGTCTATGCCATAAACGGGCGACTGGGGGCTCAGGGGCCACATGCCACCCCCCCACCATCACGCAATCCGGCCCTCAGGTTAATATCCGAACATTGATATATTATTGATTTCAGTTAATTACTAGTATTGCAATGTTATCGTCTTCTCTTTTTTTATGTCCAATGTATTTGTATTTCATTCATAAAAGTTATAAGATAACTATAACTAAATCCATTTGAAAATTCAATAAAACTTTTACTTCAATATTCCAATTAAAAATTGGCAAAACAAATATTCAGGATTTCAATTCAAATATAGCAAAAATAGCCGATCTACAAGCTCAAAATGCGCCGCAATGCGACGCGTTTTGAGCTTGTAGATCGGCTATTTTTGCTACGACATTAATATGCAATGTGGCCCCACTGGATTGAGTGTGGAAATATTGTGGCCCTCTCTATTGTCAAAGTTGCCCACCTCTGGTCTAGGTGAAGTTGGGCCCAAATACATGGACCTCTATGGAGCTATGGGAGTTTTTTTGGGCCCAATGACAGCACCACAACAGGCCATTACATGAACTTTCAGGAAGTCCCGATTTCCTTTAGTGGCTTCACGAAATATCTGTCTGACTGCCCCCACCCTGGTCTACGCCCTTGTGTCGCCAGACTCTCGAGAAATAAGCCGACCCGCCTCCTCCTCCTATATACTCTCGACTAATGCAGATGGTGAAAGAGTGCCCCCACCCGCTAATTGGCCAGGGCTATTGCGAACATGCTTCAGGGAAGTCGACAGACATTTCGGCTGTCCGTGCGTGTGTGCGTGCGTGTCTACGACATGGCAGTAATCCTGCGGGATTCATGGATTCTATTTAAGCCGTGTTACGACAGCAACGGGACTTATTGCCGTCATATAGGAACAAGCATAGACAAAAAATTGCATGCGCACGTGCGCACACACACACACACACACACACACACTCAAAAGAGCAGCATGACCTGGTAATGAGATTATCGCTATACTCTTTAGTGTGTGTGTGTGTGTGTGTGTGTGTTTGGGAGGGTGGGGGGGGGGGGTCATATAAATACATTTTGGCGTACGGGGAAATTAATTTTCCGCTTCAGCTTCCATTCAGAATGAACCGCGTTGTGATTTCAATATCGGTATAATGGAATTTCCACCATCGTGGCGTGCGTGCGTGTGTGTGTGTGTGTGTGTGTGTGTGTGTAAGAGAGAGAGAGAGAGAGAGAGAGGTACATCAGTCCAAACGCTTTCCTGTTTCCCCACCCCTTTTGTCGTTGTCGTTGCTATGGCAATTAACGTTTTGGGGGAGACGTTTTTCCCTCTGAAGCCCCAGACGGGAGACAGGAAATCATCTCCCAACAGACAGGAAGTGCAGTGTGTCCTCCACACATGAGGCATTTCCTGTTTATTTTATTCCCCGGTGTGTGTGTGTGTGTGTGTGTGTGCGCGTGTGTGTGTGTGTGCGCGGATCTGCTATTTTTCAATAGCTAAAGTTTAGCATAATGCTTAAAACACCAAAAAAAAGGCGGTTCCCGTCCACATTTGAAAACAGCCAACGGTCGACCAAAGTGCTGTACGAGAAAGAAAAAAAAACGTAGAACTACAGATTGCACGATATATTAAACTCATTGTGCAAAAAAAAACATCCCGTATCACAAAACAACATAGAGCTACACAACAGAACATCGGAGAACAAAGTGTGCTGCTTGTGTAGATCTGCTATATTCACCCGAGCGCCCAGCCAAACATGAAACGACATGTCTTTCAGACAGTCCTACACACTGGATCTCTTTTCCGACATGTGAAATAATTAACATTCGCGGGACCCGTCGCACATAGCGATCGTTCACTTCCTGATTCCTTCCTTTCAAAATAAGACGGGTTCACCATATAGAGATGAATGGTTGGTGCTTCTGGAGTATACCCAATTCAGCCACCAGCTGCTACTGGCGACGAATGAGGATCTATTTTGTATTTTTATTTATTTTATATACAATGGCACGCTGGCGCATGTGTTTTTGATGTGCGCGGCGCCCCAAACCTCACAACAGGAAGAGGACCATCAGTGCTGTTCCCTCACACACACACACACACACACACACACACACACACGCTCCCTCACATACACTCACACTTCAGAGGCTTGCTAATGGCTTGCGTTGGAGGCCACGGTAGCGTTGTTGTGCTTATGTAAGGTAATGGTTCACATTCTCCCATGGCTATCTCTCTATTGGCCTGTTTACTACAGTTTCCCTCTTTTAGAGAGAGAGAGAGAGAGAGATACCTTGGTGTGGGTGCCCCACTGCTTTTAGACTAGTGGTTTTCAACCCTGTTCACATCAAGGTCCATCATTTATTCAGCATTTGAGCCACAGAACCACCGTTTGGTGACATTTAGCCTCTCAGATACCATTTGAGCCACGGAACCACCGTTTGGTGACATTTAGCCTCTCAGATACCATTTGAGCCACGGAACCACCGTTTGGTGACATTTAGCCTCTCAGATACCATTTGAGCCACGGAACCACCGTTTGGTGACATTTAGCCTCTCAGATACCATTTGAGCCACGGAACCACCGTTTGATGACATTTAGGGCTGTATTTTGCGTGTCTTAAGTACCAGGTCTTATTCCCTAAATTGAGTAAACTAAAGACCTGGAGGCGTGATCAATGCTCTTTGGCCACTCAGAATAACCAAATGGCATTGATCACGCCTCCAGGTCTTTAGTTTACTCAAGTTAGGGAATAAGACCTGGTACTTAAGACACGCAAAATACAGCCCTTAGCCTCTCTGATACCATTTGAGCCACGGAACCACCGTTTGGTGACATTTAGCCTCTCAGATACCATTTGAGCCACGGAACCACCGTTTGGTGACATTTAGCCTCTCAGATACCATTTGAGCCACAGAACCACCGTTTGATGTAATTTAGCCTCTCAAACCCATTTCAGTCACGGACCACTGTTTGATGTAATTTAGCCTCTCAAACCCATTTCAGTCACGGACCACTGTTTTGATGACATTTAGCCTCTCAGACCCAAAACCTTTGGCAGATTCTGGTCCCAATGAAATGCTGTATTATAATATATATAATGTAATATTGATGTGAATCAGAATCAACTTCATTGTTAAAAAAAAGTGGGTGGACTTCATTTCTGTGCATAGTTCCCATCGTGTCATTTTTCCAAGAAAAACAATTCAAGTCAATTTGAGCACTTTTACCACAGAAAGTATGTATACAAATAGCATGTGGTAACATTAGGAGAGACAACATCGATTGTTGTATTCACAGTATGTAGAATGGCTACATTTACACACATTTGACGCAAAACAGAAAACACATTTACATACATAGAAGCATAAGGGCACAGAGCAATGTCCACACAGCTCAGTCCAGTCCTGCATGCCAAAACCCTGATTAAACTCTGATTTAGGCCCGACATCGAAATAAAACTGAGTGAACCGAGTGGTGCAACTCCCCTCTCTCCCCCCCCCCCACCTCCCCCTCCTCTTCTCTCTCTCTCTCTCTCATTAGCAGGCAACAGTGCAGCACTAATACTATCTCTCTCTGTTTCTGGCACAACAGCGCCCCTACTGGTAGTCAGTCATGCTGCTGCTCATGAACACATGCATATAGGTGAACCAACACATAGGCGAACACGGACTTTGCTGTTCCTTGGAGTGGTTGCACCACTCTGAAAGAATATATATTCAAAGATGTGCGCCGCATTTTTACGATCTTTCCAAAAATAGCAGACCTACAAGCTCGTAGTGGCGCGCTACGAGCTTGTAGGTCAGGATTTAGAAGCCTTTTTTTTTGTAGAATCACTCAGAAGTACCGAGTAAACCTGAGTAATTGTACTTGGTTACTCGGTGTAAAGTATAAGTAAAGTATACATTCACTGAAGGTACTCCTCGGTGTAGAAAAAAAGTGTCTCGGGCCAAAACCGAGGGGGAGAGAGAAATGAGGTGAGCGAAGAATAACACGTCCAGACGCTCTCTCTCTGCAACACAGTTGGCCCCCTTCCTATTTGTGTGTGTGTGTGTGTGTGTGTGTGTGTGTGTGTGTGTGTGTGTGTGTGTGTGTGTGTGTGTGTGTGTGTGTGTGTGTGTGTGTGTGTGTGTGTGTGTGTGTGTGTGTGTGTGTGTGTGTGTGTGTGTGTGTGTGTGTGTGTGTGTGTGTGTGTGTGTGTGTGTGAAACATGGCAGGCTGGCGCAGCACAGGCTTGTGATCAGACAAACCAAGCCCGTGCTCCACATACAAACACAGCACGTCTGTTGCAGAATGCTTAGTGGGCACATTTAGAGGGGGGGTGGGGGGGGCACCACTCCCATCTCTTCCTCCCTGGTTCCTGTCCCCTTCCTTTATCCATCATCGAGGGCTTCCTATAGCCCATTAATAACCCATTCTGACCTGAGATCAGATTCATACAAGGTTTCCACTGGACACACACTGGTCTGATTAACCCATTCTGACCTGAGATCAGATTCTAAAAAAATGTCAGTCGTTCTTCGATTTTTCAAAAAATAGCAGACCTACAAGCTCCTATGAGCTTGTAGATCTGCTATTTTTCAATAGCTAAAGCACGACATGATGCTAACACCAAAAATGGGTTCCCGGTCAGAATGGGTTAAGACCTGAGCCCAATTCTACAAATGGCTTCTAAATCCTGACAGTTTTCTGAACCCCCCCCCCCCCCCTGTGTTTCTACCTGTGTCAGTGGTGGTGCTCAACCTTTTTTCTTCATTGTCGAGGACCCTCCCCCGGATTTGTCTGTATTCATCTGTGCGTTCGTCGCAGCGGACTCTCGGGGCACGTCGGCGCACGTCGTTGCATTGCGACGCAAGTGAATCGATTCGGAGGCGCTTTATTGACATGAGAAAAAAACGCTAGTTTCACTCCAACGTGCGTGAGTGTGTGTGTGTGTGTGTGCGTGCACATTGCAAATTCAGTACCACTTCATAAACTCTCCATGCTTGATGAACCAAACTCACTCTTGGACAACTCGATTCGCCGAAATTAGCAATTTTTTTAGAACGGCTAGTTGGTGACGAACGCTCCCCCGAAGAATCACAGGATGCCGGGGGTTCAAGCACGTGTTGATTTTTATCGCGGTATTAGCGTTAATCGCTAAGTGTCTTTGCCAATAATCGTGACGTGGTCTCACTTCCTCTCTCTCTCTCTCTCTCTCTCTCTCTCTCTCTCTCTCTCTCTCTCTCTCTCTCTCTCTCTTATCCCCAGTCCACCTCTCTTGTCCTCATTTTCCTGTCTGCTTTTTCCCTCCATCCCTCCCTCCGACTCTCTGCGTTTCTCTCTCCCCTCATTTCAACTTCCCTCACACTTTAGGAGTAGGCCAGTTTCTTTCCTTCTCTCTCTAGCTAACACACACACACACACACACACGCGCGCGTGCGCTGAATGGAGCAGACAATTCAGTCCCGTTGACGTACTCGCGCAAGAAGCCGTTTTTCATAGTCTTATGAAAATATCTTTGTTAATGTATGTTAATGAGAGACGGGTGACAGCCGGAATGTAGACGGCACCCGGGTGAGCAGTACGGGTTATAGCGTCCCAGCCTGTGTCCTCAAGTGAGGAGGAATCCCAACAAACCTCGGTGAGGCCTTTTAGGAGGGCCATTATAATCCACCACTCCTGAATGAAGTGCCTGGTGCTGGGAGTCTGGTGCAACGCACAAGTCCTGGGCCTGGTGAGAGCAGGAGTGGACCTGGTGAGACGTAGGAAGGGGCCCGGACAGGAGTCAACCCACAGAGCCTATAGTCCTTCCACGTGCCATAATTTGGTTTTCCCAGTCCCCGGCAGAGTAGTTCCGGAGCCACGGATTGTGTTGGCCTTGCTCATTCCCTGATGGACTGATCGAGGGTAGCTACTGGGATAAGTCCCAGGTGCATCCGTGCGAGGTTTTCTAATGATGACCCAAATCCACAAAGTAACTAGTGACTAAAGCTGTCAAAAATAAATGTAGTGGAGCAAAAGTACAACATTTGGATCTGATTTGTAGTGGTGTAGAAGTAAAAGTACTGAAATACTCAGGTAATGTCAAAATACCTCAAAACTGTAGTTAACCCTCTTATCGCTGTTGACGTAATTGACGTACTGAATCAAGTACAGTACTTAAGTAAATGTACATTCCACCACTCCCGCCCGGCGTATAATAACCACGACCTGTCGCTTTGCTTCTACCTTCACCTGAAGCTCTGTACCTGTTGCCTGGTAGCTGACAATCTGTGCATGCAGAACATTACTGGAGGTACTGGGAGTTGATGGTAGGTGTTGTTGTAAATGCTGGGAGCTGATGGTAGGTGTTGTTGTAAATGCTGGGAGCTGATGGTAGGTGTTGTTGTAAATGCTGGGAGCTGATGGTAGGTGTTGTTGTAAATGCTGGGAGCTGATTGTAGGTGTTGTTGTAAATGCTGGGAGCTGATGGTAGGTGTTGATGTAAATGCTGGGAGCTGATGGTAGGTGTTGTTGTAAATGCTGGGAGCTGATGGTAGGTGTTGTTGTGAATGCTGGGAGCTGATGGTAGGTGTTGTAAATGCTGGGAGCTGATGGTAGGTGTTGTTGTAAGTACTGGGAGCTGATGGTAGGTGTTGTAAGTACTGGGAGCTGATGGTAGGTGTTGTTACTGGGAGCTGATGGTAGGTGTTGTAAGTACTGGGAGCTGATGGTAGGTGTTGTTGCTGGGAGCTGATGGTAGGTGTTGTAAGTACTGGGAGCTGATGGTAGGTGTTGTTACTGGGAGCTGATGGTAGGTGTTGTTGTAAGTACTGGGAGCTGATGGTAGGTGTTGTAAGTACTGGGAGCTGATGGTAGGTGTTGTTGCTGGGAGCTGATGGTAGGTGTTGTAAGTACTGGGAGCTGATGGTAGGTGTTGTTACTGGGAGCTGATGGTAGGTGTTGTTACTGGGAGCTGATGGTAGGTGTTGTTACTGGGAGCTGATGGTAGGTGTTGTAAGTACTGGGAGCTGATGGTAGGTGTTGTTACTGGGAGCTGATGGTAGGTGTTGTTACTGGGAGCTGATGGTAGGTGTTGTTGTAAGTACTGGGGGCTGATGGTAGGTGTTTTGTAGGAAAAGTAAATGGGATTTTTATTCGAGCCATGACCCATACAACATGGTCCGTGACTCACAGAGGGGTCCCGACCCACTGTTTGGGGAAACACTGCATTGCGAAACCCGGGATTATACTCCCACAATGTGGCTGATACCGACAATAAGCCTCTCCGACCGACCCATCGACTGACTCATTTAGTTGTTTTGGCGTTGCTCTCATTGGTCAAGTTAATCAACTCATGTCTCTGTCTCTGTCTCTCTCTATGACTAGCACACACACACACAGACGGACACACGTGCGCTATAGACTGCGGAGAGAAACACACGGTTCGTTGGGCTAAAGCCAATGTCTGATTAACAGCAACACACTAAACCTGACAGCACAGCTGCCTGCCTGTGCACGTGTGACGCAACCACCTCTGCATAACGATCATGCACAGACCTGTAGTGTCTCTCTCTCTCTCTCTCTCTCTCTCTCTCTCTCTGGAAAAGCAACAGCTGCTTTGCTTGTGACAGCATGACTTCTGCCAAGACATGCCATCCAAAACATCACACATTAAATCCTACAGTATGTCCTTAGTTGACTGGAATACTAAAGCATCTTCCTTTTATAAATATCTTTGCTCCAATCTCCGCGAAATGTCTCCCCAGAATAAAAACAATCAAGAAGCGCTGTCTCCCCCCCCCCCCCTAGGGTAGAGAATGTGAACGTACACACGTTTGTATTTAACTCATTTTGACCTTAGCTCGATTCTACAACATTCCCGCATTCCCGCATTATTTCACCCAACTGTTTATCCGATATTAACCCATTTTGGGGCGGGAACCCCTTTTGGTGTTAGCATTATGTTACGCTTTAGCTATTGAAAAATAGCAGATCTACAAGCTCATAGCGTGCCACCAAGTGCCAAAAAAAATCGAAGAACGACTGACATAAAACATAGCTTTTTTCAGAAAACTGTCATTTTCAAACGGACACTCGGTGGCGCGCTATGAGCTTGTAGTAGGTCTGCTATCGAGCTTGTAGATCTGCTGTTTTTTAATAGCTAAAGCATAACGTAATGCTAACACCCAAAATGGGCGCTAAAGGGACAGTGACAGGAATTTGAATTCAGCTCAAGTGCAGCTTTGGTCTGCAGCAACGCACACACGGTCTGTAATTTGGCGGAGTTTGCGAGCACTCAAACGGTTTTATTGATCGGAGGTCTGATTGCTTGATGGCTAATTGATTACACCTTCCCGGTTACTATAGCATGACATTGAGCCTGATCGTCAGTCAGTCAGACGCACGCACGCACACACACACACACACACACACACACACAGATGGAGCATGTTCGAATGTGTTCCTTCGTTCGAACAGATATTCGGGAATTCGGGAATGTTTTTTTTGTGTAACGTCGATAATTTCCGACCGCCCCCGAAATACTAATAATGACTGTTTGAGAGCGCAAGGGTGAAACAAAGACTGTATGTTTAATTTGTGTCAATAAATGCACCCCGTTATCGCAATCAATTGTCAATTATATATACAGTAATCTTTGCGTCGACTACTAGATGACATAAGGGTCAGGGTGGTGGTCTTCTCCGCCTTGGCTAAAAGAATTAGTGGACAATAATATTATCATCCATCCATCTTCAACCGCTTATCCGTAGTCTTGTCGCGGGAGGGGGCCACTATAGAGCGCTCCAGGTTTCCTTCTCCAGAGCAACATTTAGTAACTTCCTCCTGGGTGGCGTTCCAATTAAGGCCAGTGAGTCGAT
This sequence comes from Protomyctophum bolini, assembly GCF_963924005.1. NCBI lineage: Eukaryota > Metazoa > Chordata > Actinopteri > Myctophiformes > Myctophidae > Protomyctophum > Protomyctophum bolini. Next base: position 2,971,440 of record NC_137865.1, read on the forward strand.
GTAATCCCGCCTCCATCTCATCCTTGGGTCTGCCCCGCGGGTCAAGTGCTCCCTAAGAGGGTCCATTTGGTTCCTGTTGTATACACTCTGAGATGTGGTGGACCTTGCAAATAAAACATCTGAGAACCTACCAGTCGGACTCCTAATATGCCATACATACTCACTCGACTCAACTCAAACCTTATTTACATACGGTACATTACATACATTACATACATAGTGTCATAGCAGTGTCACACATTCAGAAGAAAACCTGGAGACTTGACATTCAGTAATTGAGTCTTATGATTCTCTCTCTCTCTCTCTCATTAGAGACACAGCACTGCCCCGCTCTCTGTTTCTGGCGCCCCCTACTGGTATAAATAAGGCACATAGTCACACAGGTAGACAGGTATAACATACACGGACATTGCTGGTTGTAGGAGTGGTTGCACCACTCAAAAAAAAAGGACATTATAATGGTGTATATACAAATAAAATCAAAAAGATTTGGCGCGGGCAAGGCCACGTCTTTGCCATGGACACATTTGGCCCTGTTACGCGGGCATGTTGATGACAAACACAGTACATTAGGAGTGTTTTGGTGTGCATACATACATACATACATACATACACAGTGTTCCACGGGGCGTGTCTGTCTGTGTGGTGGCTAAAATGTCAGGAGATAAAGAGAGAGAGAGGCAGAAGATAATAAGATGTGCTGCTGAAAAACAAAATGAGGGGGGTTGAAAAGAAAACCCAAGAGGATATATATAGAAACGCTGCTCACTATATATAACTCTTCCTCGTAGTATTTTGGCGAGTAATGGACCGGAAAATATGTTGTTATATAAAAAGCCTGGTGGACATTTCATCTGGCTGGCATGTAATTGGGAGGGGGAAGGGGGAGGAGGGGGGTGGGGTATAAACATAAATTGAACTAACCCATTTTGGGGTGGGAACCCCTTTTTGGTTGTTTCAAGCATTATGTTATACTTTAGCTATTGAAAAATAGCAGATCCACAAGCTATACGAGCTTGTAGGGTCTGCTATTTTTGAAAAATCGTGAAAAATGGACGCATATCAGAGCGAATGTTTTTTAACTCAAATCTTTGCTTTCTGGGTGGGGTCGTCCCTGGAACGACAGCGGCCGATTACATATAATTTCTTTGGAGTCCTTGAAATTAAATATTGAGTGATATAGGCAGGTATTTCAGAAAACTGTCGGGATGTAGAAGACTTTTTTTTTAAATCTGATCTCAGGTCAGAATGGGTCCGTTAAACAATGCGGCACAGCAGTGCGTTGGGAGGCGCTCTGATCGTGTGTCCCCGTTTAGAGAAACTACGAAACTGAGCGCGGAGAAACATTTTTCATCTTAGTTTTAGTCGACGGAATCAACACTGCTTTATCGACACGTTCGCTAACTTCCGTCTTCCGGTCGAGAAACAGCAGACCTACAAGCTCGAGTGCCGCGCTACGAGCTTGTAGATCTGCTATTGTTCAATAGCTAAAGTATAACCTAATGCTTTGAAACACCAAAAAAGGGCTTCCCGTACACAGAATGGATTATAATTTGTTGTCAAACTTTAAATGTTGTAATCGTGGACCCGTATATCTGCTATATTTTTGGCCATATAATGTTTTCCTCTCTTGGAATAATATGGCCTATAGCAGGGGGGGTGGTTCATGTGGTTATAACAACTCTGATTATACCATCTTGTCTCCTAGAGAACTGGTTTGTGCACGGAAATACAGTCCTGGAGCGGGCCGTGAGAAAAAAAGAAACCCTGGAGAACTTGTATTAGTCCGTCCACATCCACCACCAGCATATTTCCGGGTCCAACTTTGATCGTTTCCAGATGTGTGCGTGCGTGCGTGTGTGTGTGTGTGTGTGTGTGTGCGTGCGTGGACTGCGTGCGTGCGTGTCTGTGTCAGACCATCGTAACCGATCCCTGCCTGCCTTTGGCTCTAAGAATAGATTTAACCCATTTAGGCCTGACGGCGAAATAAAAAGGATTCTTAAATCCTGACACGTTTTTTCTGAAATATCTCGTGTTTTCTGTATCGGTGGCGCTCAATATTTCACGTCAAGGTACCTCAAAAGATTATATGTAATTGGCCGCCGGCCGACCCCCCCCCCATCTGAAAATATGTTGTTCCAGGAACCCGTCAGAAGCAAAGATTTGAGTTAAAAACGTTCGCTGTGAAAGAATATATATATTCAAAGATTTGCGCCACATTTTCACGATTTTTCAAAAAAATAGCAGACCTACAAGCTCGTAGCGCGGCACTCGGTGCCGCGCTACGAGCTTGTAGATCTGCTATTTTTCAATAGCTAAAGTATAACACGATGCTTTGAAAAACACCCAAAAGAGGTTCCCCCGCCCAGAATGGGTTAATAGTACATGCAACAGCTATAAATAACTTGCATGAAAAGCTTGTCGGAGGATGACATCATCACTGGGTACTGTAGTTACTGTAGTTACTGTACTGCTGCTGTCTCTTCCAGTTCACAGAGATTCATCGCGACGAGACGCAGGACTATATAACGTGCGACAATTCAGTTTTACAGTCTTAACCCCATTTTGGCCATTTAAAAGGCCTTCTAAATGATGACAGTTGCTATTTTTCAATAGCTAAAGTATAGCATAATGCTTCGGGACACCAAAAGGGAAACCTCACCATGCATTGGTGTGGTTTGCGGTCGTTTGCATTGAACCAGTTGAATCACTCGGGTCGTATATATGGGGCATTCACTTCTAGTCATTTTTTTGAGTGGTGCAACCACTCCGAGGAACAGCAATGTCCGTGTTCAATACGTGTTGTTCACCTATGTGAAATTAATGAGCCAATGACTATGACTACCAGTAGGGGCGCTGTTGTGCCAGAAACAGAGAGAGAGAGAGAGAGAGAGAGAGAGAGAGAGTATTAGTGCTGCACTGTTGCCTGCTAATGAGAGAGAGAGAGAGAGGAGGGGGGGGAGAGAGAGGGGAGTTGCACCACTCAGTTCACACGGGTGTGATTTTTTACTAGTTCCCTAGTTTACTAGTCGAATAGTCGACTAGTTCTTTAACTACCTATTTTTTTTGGAACTAAATATTTGTACATTTAAATAACTGTGTACATTGGTGACTATATAACTCTTCAATGAGGCCTACACTTTTTTTTGTTCTTTTGAATGGCTGAAAAGTGGAAATGAAGAGTTTACATTATAGTTCACATATAGTATACATGCATACACCTACCCTAATGATTATATCTAGTTTCAGTATTTATTTATTGTTTATTATAATATATTGTTTATTATTTATTGTCTCCATTATTAAAGGCACACTTAATTGTCATTAACAATATATGTTAATGACGTTTAGAATCTTTAAAACACTTTCCTGGGGGTCTTTATGTGTGTAATATGTGGTTTAAGATATTTTAGATTGTAGCAGTGAGCCTGTTGTCTCTGATGTCATGGACACTGGGCTCACTTCCTTCCTGGACTACATGTTGTCTCAGTAAGACAGCTCTCCCCCCTATCCACAAGGAGGAGCAGTGCACCAAAGAATTATGGGAATTGTAGTCCAGGAAGGTAGTGAGACCAGTGTCCATTGCATCAGAGACACTGTGCTCACTGCTACAATCTAAAATAGCTAAAACCAACATATTACACACATAAAGACCCCCAGGAAAAGTGTTCTAACGCTTCTAAACATCATTAACATATTTTTTTTATTTAGCAAAAAGGGTGAAGTGTCCCTTTTGAGGTTATTGTAGCAGACGATTTATATTGGGGGTCGGGAGGGGGTCCCGAGACATTGCCAAAGCATTTCCAAAAGCAATCGCAAGACTGTGTTCACTATAGTCTATATCGAGTTAATGTTTGCCTTATAGTTTTGGGTCAGTTATACTGTGCTCTAAGTATTCTGCTACTGTGTATTCTCTGTGTATAAAGCTACTGTAAATAGCTTTTTCATTTTTGCCCTGGTTTTGAGTTGATCTTTTCCAGTGTGTGAGATAGCTTTCTTTTAGTTTTCTCATGATTTGACGTGTAAAGTTCTCTCTCTCTCTCTCTCTCTCTCTCTCTCTCTCTCTCTCTCTCTCTCTCTCTCTCTCTCTCTCTCTCTCTCTCTCTCTCTCTCTCTCTCTCTCTCTCTCTCGACGTAATGTCGACGTAAATAACTTACCAAAAGCTGGCTCAAATCACACAAACCCCCTCTATGCCAATTCACCCATCTTTCTTAGTTTTCTTTCCAACCTGCGTCACCATCTCTCTCCTTCGCACGCTCAACGATCTGCAGTTTTTCAATAGCTTTAACCCATTCTATACGGGAACCCATTTCGGTGTCCGCGTCATGATATGCTTTAGCTATTGAAAAATAGCAGACCTACAAGCTCGTAGCGCGCCACCGAGTGGCGCGCTACGAGCTTGTAGGTCTGCTTCTTTTTTTTTATCCAACGTAGAAGACATTTTTTACAATCTGATCTCAGGTCAGAATGGAAAACTGTCAGGATGTAGAAGACATTTTTAGAATCTGATCTCAGGTCAGAATGGCCCTGAAAACGCTATAGTTTACAGTAATATTCGCTACAGGAATATTCAGAGATGAATTGGGGCCAGAAAGCGGGAACTAATGGGCAATTAAACTGTGTAGTGATTTTATTTCAGAGGTACAGTACAGTACAGTACAGTACAGTACAGTACAGTACAGTACAGTACAGTACATGTTGTTCAGGACAGATGGCTTTTTTTGGGCAAACACAGACGGCGACATGCAGAGACGAGCGTCTCTGGGTATAAATATAGAACACGAGACCCAGCGGGTCACTCTCAGGTGTGTGTGTGTGTGTGTGTGTGTGTGTGTGTGTGTGTGTGTGTGTGTGTGTGTGTGTGTGTGTGTGTGTGTGTGTGTGTGTGTGTGTGTGTGTGTGAAGATTTGAGTTAAAAACGTTCGCTCTGAAAGAATATATATTCAAAGATTTGCACCACATTTTCACGATTCTTTCAAAAATAGCACTCGGTGCCGCGCTATGAGCTTGTAGATCTGCTATTTTTCAACAGCTAAAGCAAAACATAATGCTTAAAAAAACACCAAAAGGGGTTCAAAGGAACCTACTGTATATACGTTCAGTCACTCTCCACACCGATGAAGGCTGGATGAGCCGAAACGTTTGTCCCCCTGTTCAAAAAAGTGAAATAAATGTTTTGAACTGCAGTCTCGGTGTCATGCGACCCACTACCGTTATCTACAGTATTTGATATGTCTTGAACGGGTAGAGCAATATAGCCAACATTATAAAACAATCTAAAATGACACAGATGCTTGTTTCTAATGGTTTAATCCAGGTGAGTTTAGAAGGTTTTCTTACTTTTTATTTGTAGTTGTTATTACGTCCCCCACCAAAGAGGTCCAGGTGTTGTTTTGTGCAAAAGTGCATTATTTTCTATTTCCCCTAATATAAGCCTTCAATGGGGGGTTGGGTTTTTGTGCTAATTTGATTATTTCCATCAAAATAAGTAGTAAAGTGTGCCGCTTGGGATACTATTTACATTATGAAGAGAGGATATATACAATAAGATGGAAATAAGCAAATTAGCACAACACCCCATGTCAATTCAATGCAATTCATTAAGGGCTACTGGTAGGGGGAAATAGCCAATTTTGCGCTTTTGCACAAAATAACACCTGGACCTCTTTGGTGGGGGACGTAACAACTACAAAGAAAGGTAAGGAAGCCTTCTAGCATGGAATTCTCCTTTTAACCCGTTCAGGATGCTACAAAATGTCTTCTAAAATCACGACAGTTTTTCATATCGGTGGCTCTCAAACATGTCCATGTCAATAACCCCTAGAATTATGTACTGTATGTACAGTATTTGGCCTGCTGACCGCCATCTGAAAATATGTTGTTCCAGGGGACCTCCCCCATATAGAAGCAAAGATATGACTTAAAAATGTTAGCTCGGAAAGAATATAATATAATTAAAAGATTTGCGCCACATTTCCACGATAAAAAAAAATAGCAGATCTACAAGCTCGTATCGCGGCACCTCTCTCTCGCTCTCTCTCTCTCTCGCTCTCTCTCTCTCTCTGTTTAGTCTTCAGTGTGGTGGGAACAGGGTAGGTTTCACAGCTGTTGCACAAACCCTGGGATTGCCATGCTATATTTCAAAGGTCACTGGCTCCCAACGCGCGGGGGGTCCGGGGACCCCCAGGGGGAGGGGGGGGGGGGGGGGGGGGGGGGTAGCGGGTCCTCGACGGACGGACGGACGGAGGTCCAGGGGGAATGATATAGTTAGGAAAACCCTTAGAGGGTCTGTAACGTCTGAACGTCAAGAGAACACATGTGTATATAACCAACTGGAGCCGGTCCGTAATTCCCTCAGAATTCACCTCCAGGGGGCGCTGTCGGCTATAACGCAGTGGTTTCCGAACCTTTTTCATGTCAAGGACCCCCAAATTGACACTAATTCTCAACCCGTTTAATTTCAAGGACCCCCCCCCCAGTTTGACTTGCATTTTAGTCAAAACTGTTTGTTTTCACTGTTCACTGGCAGGCTATGCTACAGTAGTAGCCTCTCTGTCGAGGGGGGAAAAAAAGACTGTTTCCTTACGAAGGTTTTAAACAAATAGTTTAAAATGTTGTTCCGTCGTAGACGAGGATACATGTCACCATATGACATACAGCGTCTGGAGAGCTTGTGTGTGTGTGTGTGTGTGTGTGTGTGTGTGTGTGTGTGTGTGTGTGTGTGTGTGTGTGTGTGTGTGTGTGTGTGTGTGTGTGTGTGTGTGTGTGTGTGTGTGTGTGTGTGTGTGTGTGTGTGTGTGTGTGTGTGTGTGTGTGTGTGTGTGTGTGTGTGTGCGCGCTGCGCGCGTCTGCGCATTGTATAATGGTACATTGCGTTAGCAGATCCTTGTAGTGCCGGCCAATGGCGTAGAACACCACATTAAACAGGATCATTAACCAAATATTTCACAACATCCAATCCAATCCATCTCTCCGTGTTTTGCTGGTGGTGGTTAGGGGTGCAACGGTTCAGTTAGACCACGGTTCGGTTCGAACCTCGGTATGGGGGCCACGGTTTCGGTTCGGTTTCGGTACAGTAAAAAAAAATACCCCCTTGTGAAGTGACCCCCAGGAACGCGCCCTACTGTACCCTCTACTGTACTGTACTGTACTAGTGTCACTGTACTGGCACACACGAAATCATCATATATACAGTTAATAATGTGCGTGTGTGTTAGGTTGTGCACAGGTGGTGAAAAACAACCACGCTGTTTTCATGCTCATACCCAGCCAGCCAGCCAGGCAGTGGCTTGCACCACTCAAAAAAGTTTATTTATAGCATTTTCTTTTCTTCTCTTTTTTTAGCATATATTATTTTATTAGGCATTTCTGCCTTTTCATTATTTTAAAGGGGGAAAAAAACCTTATATTGCTATTTTAATGTGCCTCATCATTATTTTTAAGGGGAAATAAATGCACCTATGCGCTCACACGGGGCATTAAGCACATGCAGGAAAGAGGAGAGGAGAGTGTCTCCTGGGAGGGGAGTCATTCACAGTGAATGCGTCGTGTCTCAGAAAAATAGCCTACAAAAGTTTACAATAAGTCTACATGAGGATTTAAGGATATTATGCTTATATTATTAGAAGAAGGGCTTCTATCTACAGTCATGGATTGGACATGGGAGTATTTTGTTGGTACTTTTCTGACGGAATGAATGTCCTGCTGCGGGTTGTTTTTGCTCTCACTCTCCCTCTTAATTAGCACTCAAACAGCGAGTGCAGATGCAGAATCAGATCTGAACAAACTTACAACGACCGTGCTTAGAAGCCTGTTGGCGCGAGGTTACTCCGCTGTGTGTGTCTCTGTGTATGACGATCAATAATTATTCCAAGAACGACGTTTAAAGACGAGTGCTGGATTCTCCTCATCATGCCGTCTCTCTCTCTGTGTGTGTGTGTGTGTGTAGGGGGTGGGCCGACAGAGTGCTACACTTCTGTGACCGAAAGAGTGCTAGACTTCTTAGTAGGACGGTGTGTGACCGATAGAGTGCTAGACTTCTAAGTAGGCCAGTGTGTGACCGAGAAATACATTCTTCGCAGCTGTAATAAATTAATTAATGCAAACCGAAATAGCGCGGTTCATTAGAGCGCATTGAACCGTGTATGTGGAACCGAACGGTTCGGTTTTCGGTTGAAAACCGTTGCACCCCTAGTGGTGGTGGTGGTAGTGGTAACACCCCGTGGTACTGCCGTGTGTGTGGAGAGGCCCCTTCTTGCTCCGAAACCACGGAACGAACTTCCCGTTGCATTCGGAACGGCAGACCTCGCTCGCCAATCCTCCGCCGTATAGTCTGAAAAACCCCACCTCTTCAGAGTGACTCCATCTCGCATGCACAATAATAAATAATAAATCTCTCTCTGTCTCTGTCTCTCTCTCTCTCTCTCTCTCTCTCTGTGTTCCAGCGCCAACAACAAGCGGCCCATGGCGGCGGGTATGTCCGGCCTGCTGAGCCGCCTCGGAGGCAAGAAGCAGAAGATGAGCACGTTGGAGAAGTCCAAGATGGACTGGGACGCCTTCAAGTCGGAGGAGGGCATCACGGACGAGCTGGCCATCCACAACCGAGGGAAAGGGGGGTAAGAGAGAGACACACACCGGCCGTCAGATTCTAAATAATGTCTTCTACAGAATGTCCTCAGTGCTGTCTTTTCCACTGAGAACCAAACTTGTAACTGCCATGTCAGTCACTACAGAAAATAAAGTCACTGTGACCCCTGGCTCGTTATACAGGCCTATATACTCAACACCTGTTCTCAATTGACACTATAGCTATAAAGCAGATCCCTGCACAGATCAATTATGCCCGACTCAACTACTAACGGAAAGTTGCAAAAACACTAAGACATTACAGACCTAATAAAAAAACATTAACTTCAATACGAAATTGCAAATAAACTATTCTCACAAAAAAAATGATACCCGCTATAACCTGAGACCATCTCGTTGGCTTACTGTGCTTTAGCCCATTTTGGGGGCGGGGAACCCCTTTTGGTGTTAGCATTATGCTATGCTTTAGCTGTTGAAAAATAGCAGATCTACAAAGCTTCGTTATAGCGCGCCTGCTATTTTTGAAAAATCGAAGAGCGACTGACACACGGAAACATGGCTTTTTATCAGAAAACTGTCAGGATTGTATATAGAAGACATTTTTTTTTAGAATCTGATCTCGGGTCAGAATGGGTTAAGTAATAATGTTGATTTCAAATCCGTCTCTATGATTCCATCGTGACACATACTGTGTATCCGAGCGGGAAAGATTTACATACGGCTGCCGAGAGAGAGAGAGAGAGAGAGAGAGAGAGAGAGAGGGGGGGGGGGGGGGGGGGGAGAGGAAGAGAGCCAGAGTGGAACATGGATCCAAGTGTTGGGAGGTGTTGGTTGGAAGGGGTGTGAGGAGGAGGAGTTGAAGTGAAGTGCTGCTGGTGAGAGAAGTGATATACAGAGAAGAGAGAGAGAGAGAGAGAGAGAGAGAGAGAGAGAGAGAAATGGAGATAAGGAGGGATGGAGAGGAGAGGAGACGAGGAGTTGTCACTTATCCCCCTCGCTGAGAGCGGAAGAGAGAGAGAGAGAGAGGAGGATTTCAAAACCTGCTCCTAATGCCGGAAAATGAGAAGTGTGTGTGGGGGGAGGGTGACTTTAGGATGGAGAGGAGAGGAGAGGAGAGGAGAGGAGAGGAGGAAAAGAGTTGACAGGGATTAGAGAGAGAGAGAGAGATAGATGGGGGGGAGAATAATTTCACCCTCTCCTGAGGATGCTAATTAAGCATGACATCATCATTCGGTTACCAGGGGCAACTCAAGGCCGCACACTCAGCCCATTAACTAGCAACAATGCACGCACACACACACACACACACGCACGCGTAGTAAAAAGGCACGATCTCAAAGTCACGCCAAGTCGCTCAGTTGTGTAGACTCCCAATAACACCCACGCACAACAATGGGCTCTCTGGCGTTCAAGTGCACACACACACGCACTCGCGCGCATGTGCATAATGCAGCCACACACACGCATGCATCATGCAGACACACACACACACACACACACGCACACACACACGTGCATCATGCAGTCACACACACACGCATGTGCATCATGCAGTCACACACACACACACACACACACACACGTGCATCATGCAGTCACACACAGGCACGTGCAACATGCAGTCACACACACACGTGCATCATGCAGTCACACACACACACGAACGTGCACCATGCAGTCACACACACACATGTGCATCATGCAGTCACACACACACACGAACGTGCACCATGCAGTCACACACACACACGTGCATCATGCAGTCACACACACACACGAACGTGCACCATGCAGTCACACACACACATGTGCATCATGCAGTCACACACACACACGAACGTGCACCATGCAGTCACACACACACACGTGCATCATGCAGTCACACACACACACGAACGTGCACCATGCAGTCACACACACACATGTGCATCATGCAGTCACACACACACACGAACGTGCACCATGCAGTCACACACACGCACGTGCATCATGCAGTCACACACACACACGAACGTGCACCATGCAGTCACACACACGAACGTGCACCATGCAGTCACACACACGCACGTGCATCATGCAGTCACACACACACGCGTGCAACATGCAGTCACACACACACACACGAACGTGCACCATGCAGTCACACACACACACGAACGTGCAACATGCAGTCACACACACATGCATCATGCAGTCACACACACACACGAACGTGTAACATGCAGTCACACACACACATGCATCATGCAGTCACACACACGCGCGTTCATCATGCAGTCACAAACACACACACACACACACACGCACGTGCACCATGCAGTCACACACACACACGCATGTGCATCATGCAGTCACACACACGCACGAACGTGCATCATGCAGTTACACACACACACACACGCGTGCACATGCAACACACACACAGAGAGAGAGATAAGCAGGCAGACATGCTGTCATATACATGAGGTGGTGTCACATGGTAATGAGCTCACGGCGGCCCCCCCTCTCGCCCCCCCGTGGGTCTCCCTCTCGGCGTCTCTCATTCACGCGGCTCGCTCACACACACACACAACTCTGTGATTAAGTTTAGTGCTTTTTGAATAATATTTGTTTCATCGGCTTGCAGAGCCGATCAATCAGCGATCAGACTTTCCGGTCTATAGTCACGGGCTCTCTAGTAGAGAGATGTAGAGATGATTGGCTGGCCTCTTTTAAGCCAATGGGAGACTAGCCTATATGCGGCGAGTATCCACACTTTTCCTGGGCTTTGTGTGCTACATTACAGTTCGTTTTGATTTCATTGGATATTATCATTGGTCATCTGACCAGTTTCATTGGCTTTCATTGGATCAAATCGACAGGAACTGTCGATATACTTCCGCATTTTGACCGTCACATTTTTGGTGGTCAAAATGCTGGAAGTGCAACCGAGCGCTCAATGTTAAAAAAGCCAGCCCAGCTGCACCTCGTCATGAATTCACGGGTGTCCGCCTGCAGTACCTCCTCTTACCACTAAGGGGCCCTGCAGCGCTTCAACGGTGGAGAGCCTCACTGGGGGCCTTCATGGGCCTATGGGACACTTAAGTCTGCTCTCCTCTCCCCCACCAGACCCCCCAATTTAATGGCATTTCTATCACTGGGACCCCCGATTTATATTGTAAAAGAATGTTACTCACCACCGCTCAACGTTATTTCTGCTCCGGTGGTCAGCTCACCACCGGAGTGTTAATGTAACTACAATTTTTACACTCAGAGTTACAGACCCCATGAGGGTCCATTTGGTTTCCAAACGTATCATTTAGCTGGGGACCCCCTGCGGGACTCAATGAAACTGCAACACGTTGTGAGCTTGTATACTTGTAGATCGGCTATTTTCACACCAGAGCGCCAACCGAACGTCGAAATGATTTCAGTTCTTATACTTGGATCTCTTCTCCACGAGCCCCTCCCTGAGATCTGAGTCTAGTTTTTATGTATTTCCGTCAGTGGTTCGTCGGCAAACATTTTGTTGTCATGCCGGTAGTTTTAGTCAACAAAACAGACATGCAAAAGTGTAGCTTTTCGGCGAAAATCGCCGTTTTTATCCCAAATATAGGACCTGTGTGATTCATGCAAATCCGTTAAAAAAATGTTTGGGGGGGGTGAGGGGGTCTGTGGAGCCCGAGCTCGCTGCCCGGAGAATTATCTGACAGACTACTCTCGTGAGTCACTAATGATTCTGAGCGATATTTCTGCTTGCATCTGGGCGGCATGATGTGCGCAGCCGCTGGTCGCTCCGCGGAAAAAAAACCTGTTTGTGTGGACTCGGCATGAATTTTGACACACTGTCTGTGACTCGCCAGTCGATCCATTAGTTTAGCTGCTACAGTTAGCATTAGCAACGTTAGCACTTTGCGTTATACTGTCTGTGGTGTAGACGCGCCGGCGTCAGTTTCTCTCGCTGTGTGTGTGTGTGTGTGTGTGTCTGTCTGTGTGCTCGTGTGTGTGCATGCATGCGTATGAGTAAATAAATAAAGCACGCGCGCGCGCGCGCGCGCGCGCGCGCGTGTGTGTGTGTGTGTGTGTGTGTGTGTGTGTGTGTGTGTGTGTGTGTGTGTGTGTGTGTGTGTGTGTGTGTGTGTGTGTGTGTGTGTGTGTGTGTGTGTGTGTGTGTGTGTGTGTGTGTGTGTGTGTGTGTGTGTGTGTGTGTGTGTGTGTGTGCGTGCGTGCCAGGGCTTATACTAAATGGATATATTAAAAACGAAAACATGCAGCTCAACTGTTGAATAAGGAGAGGATGTTACTCTACATGTCTTAAATTGACTAAGGCTAAAATAATGAAGTAAACTGACCCTGTTGACTAAACCATCCCAAAACATTTTATTTGTATTATAATTCATTATTTTGCCAGTGAATATAATTTTCTATTTTACATGATGTGAAGAGTGTAACTGTAAGGGATTTTGAGATGGGAGTGTGAGTGCTGGACCAGTTTCTTTCTTTAAATCACACCTGTGTGAAGTGACCCTTATCATCATACATCATCCATTCATTGTCATTTTTGTGACAATGAATGTGTAGGATTGTGTAGGACAAAAATAGCCGATATATGACAATTCATTCATTGTCAATGGCATTTAGGACACAAATCTACTGAATATAGGAGGGGCTAGTGCTCCTCGAGGGGCTAGTGCTCCTGTTGGAGTAAATTAATTGTTCTATGACTATCAGGACATGAATGTTAACATCTTGCTCAATACTGACTAGATTTGTACTGATTTAGTAAATAATCATCTGTCATTTTTGAGTGGTGCAGCCACTCAACCACACTATAGACAGCTACAGTATGTGTCCCTGTGTCTGTCCCTGGCTGGGTCCCTGTGTCCCTGGCGGTGTCCCTGTGTCCCTGTGTCACTGGGTCTGTTCCTGGCTGTGTGCCTGTGTCACTGGGTCTGTCCCTGGCTGTGTCACTGTGTCATTGGGTCTGTCCCTGGCTGTCCCTGTGTCACTAGGTCTGTCCCTGGCTGTCCCTGTGTCACTAGGTCTGTCCCTGGCTGTCCCTGTGTCACTGGGTCTGTCCCTGGCTGTCCCTGGCTGTGTCCCTGGCTGTGTCCCTGTGTCACTGGGTCTGTCCCTGGCTGTGTCCCTGGCTGTGTCCCTGTGTCACTGGGTCTGTCCCTGGCTGTCCCTGTGTCACTGGGTCTGTCCCTCGCTGTCCCTGTGTCACTGGGTCTGTCCCTGGCTGTGTCCCTGTGTCACTGGGTCTGTCCCTGGCTGTCCCTGGCTGTGTCCCTGGCTGTGTCCCTGTGTCACTGGGTCTGTCCCTGGCTGTCCCTGTGTCACTGGGTCTGTCCCTGGCTGTGTCCCTGTGTCACTGGGTCTGTCCCTGGCTGTCCCTGGCTGTGTCCCTGGCTGTGTCACTGGGTCTGTCCCTGGCTGTCCCTGTGTCACTGGGTCTGTCCCTGGCTGTCCCTGTGTCACTGGGTCTGTCCCTGGATGTGTCCCTGGCTGTGTCACTGGGTCTGTCCCTGGCTGTCCCTGTGTCACTGGGTCTGTCCCTGGCTGTCCCTGTGTCACTGGGTCTGTCCCTGGATGTGTCCCTGGCTGTGTCCCTGTGTCACTGGGTCTGTCCCTGGCTGTCCCTGTGTCACTGGGTCTGTCCCTGGCTGCCCCTGTGTCACTGGGTCTGTCCCTGGCTGTGTCCCTGGGTCCCTGGCTGTGTCCGAGCACGAAACATAGCGTTATAGCATTTGTTCACCACCAAGTGTCACTGTTGCACAGCCTAACACACAGACACACAGGCCGGGAGGAGGGCTAGTACAGTACAGTGTAGTATATACTGTCCCCCATGACACCCCCCTCCCCCCCCCCCAAAGTGGGTTTAGTACCGATAAACGCTTAAAAGATTTGCGCCGCGGTTTTGCCCGCGGCACAGCGTTGGCCCCGCACACTGTCACCTTTTTCACCTTGGGCCTGTTTGCATGCCTGACAAAAGTGACACTGCTCGCAAGAACGCACGCGCGCACGCACACACACACACACACACACACACTCTTGTGGTATTATACAAAGATATAGTCACATCTCTCTCACGTTTCTCTCACACACACACACACACACACACACACACACATCACCACAGACAGTGGAGAGAGCAATCCGATATAGCCGTTGAAATTAGAGGGTTGGCCATGGGTTTTTTTTTTCTTTTTACAAGTTACAGACTGGAGGACAGGCTAAATATCTGCTTCATGTTTGGAGAGAGAGAGAGAGAGAGGAAGAGAGAGGGGGGGAGAGAGAGAGAGAGAGGAAGAGAGAGAGAGAGGGGGGGGGGAGAGAGAGAAGGCAGACAGTACGGGGTGACATTAATGTCTCAACGGGAGGGGCTTGGATGATGAAGGGAGGGGTCATTTTGGAAGGAACCAGGGATTCAGTCCTTTCATTTAAGCCCTTTCATAGCGCGCCACCGAGTGGCACGCTATGAGCTCGTATAGGTCTGCTATTTTTTTTTTAAAGTCGTGAAAAGGTGGCGCAAATCTTTGAATATACTGTATATATATTCTTTCAGAGCGAATGTTTTTAACTGAAATATTGGCTTCTCACATATTTTGAGATGTGGGGGGGGGGGGGGTCCGTGGCCCAATAGAGATAATTCTGGCGTTTCCTTGACATGAAAAAGGTTGAGCAGCACTGACATTAAAAAAAACTGTCAGTTTTTCATCACCTGATGTAGCCCCTATGCTCCAGACCCTAGCCTAGAGCTTTCATCACCACGTAGCCCCTACCTCCAGACCCTAGCCTAGAGCTTTCATCACCTGGTGTAGCTCCTAGCTCCAGACCCTAGCCTAGAGCTTTCATCACCTGATGTAGCCCCTAGCTCCAGACCCTAGCCTAGAGCTTTCATCACCACGTAGCCCCTAGCTCCAGACCCTAGCCTAGAGCTTTCATCACCTGATGTAGCCCCTAGCTCCAGACCCTAGCCTAGAGCTTTCATCACCACGTAGCTCCTAGCTCCAGACCCTAGCCTAGAGCTTTCATCACCTCCTAGCTCCAGACCCTAGCCTAGAGCTTTCATCACCTGATGTAGCCCCTAGCTCCAGACCCTAGCCTAGAGCTTTCATCACCACGTAGCTCCTAGCTCCAGGCTCTATAGCCTAGAGCTTTCATCACCATGCAGCTCCTAGCTCCAGACCCTAGCCTAGAGCTTTCATCACCCCCTAGCTCCAGACCCTAGCCTAGAGCTTTCATCACCTCCTAGCTCCAGACCCTAGCCTAGAGCTTTCATCACCTCCTAGCTCCAGACCCTAGCCTAGAGCTTTCATCACCTCCTATAGCTCCAGACCCTATAGCCTAGAGCTTTCGTCGCCACACTGTGTGCCAGCCTCGGTGTACAGAGTGCACTCGCGTTGAAGGGGGAAGGGGGAAAAAAAAGCAGGATACATAATTGGCCATTTCAACACTAGCTCACTTTAAAAAAAAAACAGCGCTGATAACGATGTTCAGCCTAATCCGGCCTTTACTCCCCAAAACCCACCGAGTTATCACGTGATCACTATAGACTATGAGCTGAGCCAAAGTTACACACACGGACAGACAGAATAGAGAGAAATCTCAGCACACACTGGCTTCTCTCTCTCTCTCTCTCTCTCTCTCTCTCTCTGTGTACACAGGATAGCTTGTGTAACTGCTTCCTGTGTTGAAGTGGGAACGGCGGGAGTTTGCCTGTTTGTTTGCGGTGGGGAAAAGTGTGTGTGTGTGTGTGTCCATGTGGATGTATGTACTGTACTGTACTGTACTGTACTGTACTGTACTGTACTGTACTGTACTGTACCGTACCGTACCGTACCACTACCTTGTTTTCACTGACCTGGAACTACAGCGAAACTCAATATTAATAACCCATTCAGACCTGGGAACGATTCTACTAAATATCTTCTAAATCCTGACGGAAAAAACCCCCATGTTTTTATGTCCAGTCGTTCTCAAACATTTTCATGTCAAGAACCCCCAAGATTCTATGTAATTGGCCGCCGCCGAACCCCCATCTGAAAATATGTAGTTCCACAGGGGACCTCCACCCCAGAAGCAAAGATTTGAGTTCAAAACGTTCGCTCTGAAAGAATATATATATATTCCAAGATTTGCACTACATTTTCACGATGACTTTAAAACCCACCATCGGATGGCTCGGTTCTCTGGCTCAGTTTGTATAATATTATGTTGTGTTACTCGATGATAAAGCTGCCTCCTCTCTCTCTCTCTCTCTCTCTCGTGTGTGTGTGTGTGTGTGTGTGCGTGCGTGTGCGTGTGCGTGTGTGTGTGTGTGTGCGCGCGCGCACCTTTAGGTACGTGGAGCGTAAGAACTTCCTGGAGCGTGTTGACCATCGACAGTTTGAGCGGGAAAAAGCAGTGAGGCTCACCCACATGAAACCGCCGACATGAAACCACGAGGAAAAGACTCTCTCACACACACACACACACACACGTGCACGTGCACACACGCACGTGCAAACACACACACTCACAGGAATCTTCCCCGACTCTGCAACTGGACTTGAACATTTTGTTTTGACTTCCTGTACTGTGTCTCTCTAACTCTCTCTCTCTCTCTCTCTCTCTCTCTCTCTCTCTCTCTCTAATGACAGAGTAGCTTTTTCCTCTAATGTTATGTTAGCTCAAGCACACACACACACACACACACACCACGCTGTGGGGGGGGGGTCTTGTCTATTTCAGGACACGGGTTATGTAGCTTGAGGTCGTGACATTTTGTGTGTGTGTGTGTGTGTGTGTGTGTGTGTGTGTGTGTGTGAATAAATGATAGCCATCCTCAAGACAGTGTACTACTTGGTTATTTTTGGCATTATGATGTTTTGGAGAGTTTCCACCTTTTTTTTCCTTTCTACTTTGTATATATACAGTATCGTACGCACATCGGAAACTAGCCGATCTACAAGTTCACAGCGCGTTGGGTCGTGACACGATGTGAGCTTGTAAATCGGCTCTTTTCCGTGAGGAAGAAGTAGTACGAGTGTTGATTTGACCCTGAAACTGTAGTCTCGCGTTGCCAGACTGCTGCCTCTCTCGCCATTTTCAAATGCTTTTCCGTCATACGGTCTGGAGCAACGGAAGCTCTGATCATAAATGCTTCCGCCATACAGTCTGGAGCAACGGAAGCTCTGATCATAGATGCTTCCGTCATACAGTCTGGAGCAACGGAAGCTCTGATCATAAATGCTTCCGTCATACAGTCTGGAGCAACGGAAGCTCTGATCATAAATGCTTCCGTCATACAGTCTGGAGCAACGGAAGCTCTGATCATAAATGCTTCCGTCATACAGTCTGGAGCAACGGAAGCTCTGATCATAAATGCTTCCGTCATACAGTCTGGAGCAACGGAAGCTCTGATCATAAATGCTTCCGTCATACAGTCTGGAGCAACGGAAGCTCTGATCATGAGTGAAATATAAATGCCTTCCGTCATACAGTCTGGAGCAACGGAAGCTCTGATCATGAGGGAAAACATAAATGCTTCCGTCGTACAGTCTGGAGCAACGGAAGCTCTGATCACGAGTGAAATATAAATGCTTCCCGTCATACAGTCTGGAGCAACGGAAGCTCTGATCACGAGTGAAATATAAATGCTTCCCGTCATACAGTCTGGAGCAACGGAAGCTCTGATCGCGAGTGAAATATAAATGCTTCCTGTCATACAGTCTGGAGCAACGGAAGCTCTGATCATAAATGCTTCCGTCATACAGTCTGGAGCAACGGAAGCTCTGATCATAAATGCTTCCGCCATACAGTCTGGAGCAACGGAAGCTCTGATCATAGATGCTTCCGTCATACAGTCTGGAGCAACGGAAGCTCTGATCATAAATGCTTCCGTCGTACAGTCTGGAGCAACGGAAGCTCTGATCATAAATGCTTCCGTCATACAGTCTGGAGCAACGGAAGCTCTGATCATAGATGCTTCCGTCATACAGTCTGGAGCAACGGAAGCTCTGATCATAAATGCTTCCGTCATACAGTCTGGAGCAACGGAAGCTCTGATCATGAGGGAAAATATAAATGCTTCCGTCGTACAGTCTGGAGCAACGGAAGCTCTGATCATGATTGAAATATAAATGCTTTCCGTCATACAGTCTGGAGCAACGGAAGCTCTGATCATGAGTAAAACATAAATGCCTCCGTCATACAGTCTGGAGCAACGGAAGCTCTGATCGTGAGTGAAATATAAATTCTTTCCGTCATACAGTCTGGAGCAACGGAAGCTCTGATCATGGGGGAAAACATAAATGCTTCCGTCGTACAGTCTGGAGCAACGGAAGCTCTGATCATGAGGGAAAACATAAATGCTTCCGTCGTACAGTCTGGAGCAACGGAAGTTCTGATCCCACTTTCGTCTTTCCAGTCGCTCAAATGTATCCTAGTACAAATATAAATCATCTAAGCATACCAGCTTACCAGAAAAGGAAACAAAATTGAATTAAATGTAAAGATATTTACAAAAATAAGTCAACGGAAAATGTGCAGCTTCCTTACTCTCTAATTTGAGGAGGTGTACTGTAGTTCCAGACTCTATATTATAGCATTCGGGGGAATTGTGGAATAGTCCGTCTGGCTTACGGCGAGACTACAGAAAGTGTACTGAAAAAATGTAAGTCAAGAAAGAGGCTAGACGAGGTTGTTTTGTTCCAGAATCGTCCTTGTTTGTGTCATGTCTCCCACAATGTTTAATAAACCACATACCGGCACTTTTAGCAGTGACGGCGTTGAGTTACGGCTTGTTTTGTTGGCTGAGGAGGAACGGTTTGTCCTGTAATTTGTTGTGACTGTGTGGCTGTAGAGAGGATAACCCATTCTGAACGGGAACCCCTTTTGGTGTTATAGCATCATGCTATGCTTTAGCTATTGAAAAATAGCAGATCTACAAGCTCGTAGCGCGCCACCGAGTGGCGCGCTATGAGCTTGTAGGTCTGCTATTTTTGAAAAATCGACTGAACGACTGACATTTTTTAGAATCTGATCTCAGGTCAGAATGGGTTAATCAGACCATCAGTGTGTGTCCAGTGGAAACCTCGTATGAATCTGATCTCAGGTCAGAATGGGATAATTGGATCACGTTCCATGGATGCTCATCGCCGTGTTTGTTTGTTTTTTTGCGTAGGTCGGGGCTCCCGAGTTCTGTGTTTTTCCGCGGGTGTTTTACGATGATCGAACAAATGATCATTCTAACGTTTATCTTCCCTTCCCAACACCCCTTTTTGCTGGAAAATGTCATAATAGCCGAAGTCCCTGACGTCACTCGCTCATCCCCATGGTTTCCCCCCTGGTTCACGGAAGTAATGTCTCTTTGGAGAATCACATGGGGTCCTGATTGATTGATTGATCAATTTATTAGACAATAAATGCAAACAGTACGTATATACAGGGTACAGTCAAGCACAGCATTGGTCCAAAGGTGACAGCCCCAAAGTCATCTCAAAATCGTTTCGTATGAGCGTTGTGGTCCAAAAAAATAAACAAGCCGTCTCTGCGTTATTGTCAGGGAGGTGTCTCTAGTCTGTATCGTTTTGCGACTGTCAGTCACTCATATAAAGATACAGTCTGTTTCTATAGCGAAAATGTAACTAATTCAGTAGCAGTAACGATAGCGTTTTCTCTGGGTTTAATGGGTTATTAAGCATTATGTTATACTTTAGCTATTTTTTTTTAAATCGCGAAAAGTCCCCCTGGAACAACATATTTTCACATGGTGGCCGGCGACCAAATAAAGATGATTTTGACATGGAAGTGTTTGAGGACCACTGACACACGTTTTTCAGAAAACTGTCAGGATTTAGAAGAAATGTGTAGAATCGTCCTCGGGTCTAAATGCGTTAAGGCTGATATCCTACAAAATCAGTAGCTCTCAAACTCTCAAAGGACCATCGACCCACATTGATAAATATTTGGCCACCCACCTATGAAAATGTGTAGTGCCACATTATTCAAGATGTCACCAAAATGTAAAAAATCACACTTTCCCGGTTTTAACGGGTTAAAATATCCACACTCTCTCTCTCTCTCTCTCTTTTTTTTTTTTGGGTCCGGGTGATTATTATAATTATTATAAAACTTGAAGCCAAGTTTTCATGCATTAGACGGTTTTGGATTTTGGTACAGTATAATATATGGAACCCTATCCAATTAATGAGACTTGATTGAAACCAGTGAACCATTTTCACAATGAATACCAGCTATAGCTATACTAGACCCAACTAGCACTGTAGTCATTTCATTATAGCGTCAATATATTTAATTACTCTTCCTTTGTGGTGGTGGGGGGGGGGGGACAATTTAAAACATGTTCAGTCACAGGCCGGAACACTTGAATTGGTTTTCCTTGCATGCTGTATAATATTATGTCCATGCACACGATGTTTGAATTGAATGTCATTCTTTCTGCGTGATGAAAAGGCTCATGCATGTTTGCGTGCTTCACACAGGCTGCGACAAAAGGTACGAAACTACCTCACGAGGCAACAACAACAACGCTGCCTGCATGTCTTTTTTCTTTTTCTTTTTTTCTTTTTCATCCCACGATTTTGTAACCCATTTTTCACCCCTGTGTCAATCATCTAGTCCTGGGCTCTAGTCTACACACCCTCCACCAACCTAGTCCCCATATATGGGGGGACAAGGGGAGAGCAACGGACTTGAACTCATGCTTCCTTCATGCCTGAGTGTCCAAGTTGCTCCTTTACACCTGACAGCTGCCTGCATGTCTGTCGACGCAACACTCCGTGATGTTATCGAAGGCGCATCCGACGAGCGAGAACTTTTTTTAATGATCAGTTTAACGATAAATAATGGGGAACTGGGCAGGAACTGTGCAGAGAGAGAGAGAGAAGGCGGACGGGAAACGCCTGCTCACATTGTATCTGCCAGTGTGAAGAGGAACTTTATTGTGTAGTATCATTATCAACAGCCAATAGCAGGTCGCCCTGGGCGCGATTGTGGCGGAATATGAGCTCGTATTCCTAAGCTTAACCTCAGTAAACTCTGTCTAAACCTGAGCTTAAAGGAGAATCCCATGCGCTAGAAGGCTTTCTTACCTTTCTTTGTAGTCGTTACGTCCCCAACAAAGAGGTCCAGGTGTTATTTTGTGCAAAAGCTCCTTATTGGCTGTTTCCCCTACCATAAGCCCTAAATGAATTGCATTGAATTGAATGGGGCTATGGGTTGTTGTGCTAATTCGCTTATTTCCATCGCTCAAATAGTTAGTTTTTTTGTATATATCCTCTCTTCATACTGTAAATAATATCCCAAGCGGCACACTTCACTACTTATTTCGATGGAAATAAGTGAATTAGCACAACACCCCATAGGCCCATTCCAATTCCCATTCAATTCAATGCAATTCATTGAGGGCTTATGGTAGGGGTCTAGGGGAAATAGCCAAATAAGGAGCTTTTGCACAAAATAACACCTGGACCTCTTTGGTGGGGACGTAACAACTACAAAGAAAGGTAAGAAACCTTCTAGCATGGAATTCTCCTTTAAGGAACGACAACATCCCGAACTAGCTTTGGACTGTGCAGCACTATCAGATGTCCGGAATGCTAAGCGATCATTGTTTATTTTATAATAACTAAGTCAAATACAGCTCTAATCAAGCCCAAAACATTGCATTTTACCTATATGTTTCTATGTCATAGAAACCTATGTTTCTATGTCATAGAAACATAGGTTTTTCAGTAAAATGTTAGCATTTAGAAGAAATCCTTTTTAGAATCGTCCTCTGGTCTAAATGCGTTGCAAAAAGAGCTTACTGAGAAACCTTGTCCCAGGTCTCCTGACTGACGTGTGAAGTTGAAATATTAGATATTTGACACTGTCAAATTCCACCATTATGAAACATCAGCCTGTCTGTGATCATGACCGCACAGATCAAACGTCAGTAACGGTCAAATGTGGGGAAAATACGTTTCAATCAACCCCTAAGTCTCTCCAAGCGCAGGTGGGTCTGCATGTCTGTCATCATCAATGACTTTGATGAATTTCCCTATACGTTTTCTTTGTATGTGTTACCGGCCTCAGACCTAGGGGAGTCTGGGTCGGTACAAGATATTCACAGGCTTGGATGCACTGTGAAAAACGAGGAACGGACACAAACTTTTAGTATTGCTTTGCTCAGTCAGCAGCGATTTAATACTGCATCAAGATATCAACATTCATATTGTGCATTTAATAACAAAAATAATAACAAACATTTTACTTTACAATACTTCAAAAATACAAAATACAATAAAACCAAATAAATCAAAAATAAACTGTATCCTTCAATAAACCAAAAATAAAGTGCACAATGATAACCATACAAACACTGTAATCAGAACACTCAGTTTCCATTTGTCACAATAATACATTTCTTAAATGTAATACTCTCAAATACACATTCAACTTTTACATTCAGACACGCACGCACGCACGCACGTGCATGCGCACCACGTGTGCTGTCTGTGTGGTAACACAGTGTAAAACTACCTCAAAACAATAAAACTACGGATCCCAACTCACTTCTAGTACACTCAACACGTCACTAAACCTATCACTGACAGTTCACCGTAGTTTCAACATAATTTGGGATGTTTAGATGTTCATATATTACCTGTGAAAAACGAGGAACGGACACAAACTTTTAGTATTGCTTTGCTCAGTCAGCAGCGATTTAATACTGACTGCGCATGCGTGGGACCAAGACTATAGCAGTTCCTCTAAGTTTCACAGTAGCGCAAGAGCGCCATCTATTGACTAGGAAGTCTAATAAGATGAAGTGTCAATAATGTGAAGAATAGTTCTAATGGATCTTTAAAAAATGGGGGGTGTATGTTTTAGTGTAAACTATCATAGAGGCTATTTCCGAACCCTCTACACTCTCCCCTGCTTTAAGAGATGTCTCCTGACATCTAGAACTAAACAAACAATGAGTGGTCAAGTCATAGTCAGGGAAAAGTCATCAGTCTAGTCTGTGTAGTCAAAGTCAGTGAATGTCAGTCAAATCCTATTTAAGTCTTCTGTCCTAATAAGTCCATTCAGTTGGGGTAGGGTAGTAGTAGGTTTGGGGCAGAACTGGGTAAGGGGTCATGGGGTAAGGCACACATGTGAACATGGCGTTCGCTTCGGGCCTCCAGTGCTGGTATGACGGCTGTCCGAAATGTTCATATGTGAATCTTTCTTTGGGTTTTCCAGTCCGGGTGGACCTCCTTGCGGGCAGTTCCTCTCCACCTCGTGGCTCTATGTCAGGTTCAACCATATCCTCTGGCACCCCTGGACCTGTATCCTGGACATTTTCAGCAGGCAGCGTGTCAGCTGGTGTTGGTGCTGATGCTGGTACCACAACTGGAACTGCTTCCTCCTGCTGATGCATATCACCTGGTTCTGTTGTTTGTCTTAGAGGTTGGAATTCTGGTGCTACAGCTCTGAGATGATTGTGTGGTTCAGGTTGAGGCGCCTGATGTCTGACTGTCCTCCTTGTGTACACAGGTAACGATCGGAGGTTGTAGGAATATCCTTCCTCTTCAGCAGAATCATCCGATTCCTGCTCAGCTGCTTCTCTGTTGTTAGTCTGTTTGTCTCTCTGTTTTCTCTGTTTCTTTTGTGCATGACAGGGCTGCTCATCTTCTTCAAATGGTAAGTCATTTACAGATAACAGGAGGTTACGGTGCAGAACAAGGATAGTTCGTTCTCCCTTTTCTGCTTGAACTTTGTACACAGGCCCGTCTCCCACCCGTTCAATGACTCTGTGAACTTTCTCCTCCCAGTAAGCACGGAGTTTGCCAGGTCCACCTCTCTCGGACAGGTTCCTGACAAGCACACGATCTCCTGGCTGAAGTGCAATCCCTTTAACACCACGGTCATAGTATTTCTTTCCTTTTGCCGAGCTCTTCTGGCTATTCTCCGAGGCGATCCTGTAAGCCTCCTGCATCCGAGAAGCCCATTTCTGTGCAAACTCCTGTCGACTCGACACCTCTTCCTCCTTTCTCAGATCAAAGACTAAGTCAATGGGCAAACGTGGGGCTCTTCCATAGAGGAGAAAGAATGGCGAATAGCCAGTTGCTTCATGTCTCGTACAATTGTACGCATGGACGATGTGGGGCAAATGGTCTTTCCACTCAGTTTTTCTTTCCTCTTGGAGAGTGCGGAGCATCTGTAACAGTGTTCTATTCAGGCGTTCCACTGGGTTCCCCTGCGGGTGGTATGGTGTGGTTCGAGAATGGGAAATGCCGGACAGCTGTTGGAGTCGCTGGAATAGATTGTTCTCGAATTCACGTCCCTGATCATGGTGCAACTTTTCAGGGTATGAGAAACGTGGGATAAAATCACTGAAGATTTTCTCAGCTGCTGTTTTGCCTGACTTATTCTTAGTCGGGTAGGCTTGTGCGAAGCGGGTGAAGTGATCTACCAGGACTAAAATGTACTCAAAGCCTCCTTTACTTGGCTCTAGGTGGAGGTAATCAATAGAAATAAGCTCAAATGGGGCACTGGTCGTGATTGAACCCATGGGTGCTTTTTCTGGGATGGTGGGTCGTTTCTGCTTAATACAGGAGCACTGGCGGATTACATAATGTTCTATTTCACGCTGCATGAATGGCCAATAGAACCTTTGCCTTGCCAGGTGGATAACTTTGTCAGCTCCGACATGACCCATGTCATCATGCAGGTGTTTGAGCACAGTAGACTTCAGCTTACTGGGGAGAACGAGCTGTTTCCATTTTCCTGCTTGCCTGTATAGAATGCCTTTGTCCAGTTTGAGTCTGTTCCATTCATGTACTAGTCTCCTTGTCTCTTGTGGCATTTGTCGTTTGTCTTTGTCATTGGGGTTCCATCCCCTCCTCTTCAATGTCATCACCTCAGAGATGGCTGCATCCTCCTTTTGGGCAGCTCTGATGTCTTCTGGGGTGATAGTGGGGATTGTCACAGGGGGATCTTCGTCATCAGAAGAGAGTTGTAGTGCAGCCATCCATGGCACATCCTGCTCAGCCACTGCTTTGTTCCCCTGCCATATGGTGGAAACTACATCTGGGGGTAGAGTTTCAGTGTACTCCCCTATGTGACCATGAAGCTTTACTGGGTACCGTGACAGTGTGTCTGCGTCAGCATTCGCCTTGCCTGGCCTGTATTTTATGGTGAAGTGGAAATCTGCCAACTCACCCACCCAGCGATGTCCGACGGCGTTGAGTTTGGCTGTGCTCAACACATAAGTAAGGGGGTTATTGTCTGTGTACACGGTGAACGTGGGTGCATAGTAGAGATAATCCCGGAATTTATCGCAGATGGCCCACTTCAATGCCAGAAACTCGAGCTTGCCAGAATGGAGATGGTAATTCTTTTCTGCAGGTGTGAGTGTCCTGGATCCATAAGCGATGACGCGGAGTTTCCCCCCTTGCTGCTGATAGAGCACAGCCCCCAGACCTTCATTGGATGCGTCAGTATTTAACACAAAGGGCAAATTAAAATCTGGATAGGCTAAAATAGGTGGATTGGTCAACATGTCTACGAGGCGAGAGACGACAGCACTGTGTTCGGGGGTCCACTGGACAGGTGTATTAGAGGGGAGCTGGCCAGACTTTGTGACTTTTCTTTTGTGTGCAACGTTGTTATCTTTAACAGGTCTCTGGTTGGGCAGACTGGGACCCTCTGCAAGCTTGAATAGTGGCCGTGCAATCCTGGAAAAGTCCTGTATGTAGGATCTGTAATAGCCTAGGAAACCTAACAGACTTCTGACTTCTCCCACATTCTTTGGCTCTCTCTCTTTTTGCTGCAGCACTGCTTCCAGGTCTGTCGGGTCTATCTGGACACCTTCACTTGTCACTAGGCGTCCGATGTATCTCACTTCTCGTTTGAACAGCTCACATTTCTTTGGACGTAACTTGATGCCATGCTCCCGCAGGCGGCGGAGCACTTGCCTCAGGTCCTCCACGTGGTCTTGGAATGATTTAGAAAAACAGAGAGTGTCGTCCAAATAAGGAGAGCAGCATTCGTCCCTCATGCCCTCGAAGACACCCTCCATACATCTTTGAAAGGCCGCTGGGGCGTTGGTAAGGCCAAAGGGTAGGCGAAGCCACTCATATAATCCCCAAGGGGTACTAAAAGCGGTCAGGTGCCTGGAACTCTCGTCGACAAAGCCCTGGTGGTACGCGCTGCCTTGGTCGAGTATTGAGAACCAGGAGTAGCCTCCCAGGTTATCCAGCAGGTCTTGAATGCGCGGAAGCGGATGACGGTCTGGGACAGTTTTGCGGTTTAACTCCCTGAAGTCAACGCATAGACGCAAGCTCTTATCTTTTTTCCTAACACAAACCACGGGGGATGAGTACGGTGAAGTGGACTTTCTTATCCAGCCATGGTCAAGCAGGTTCTGCACATAATCTTTCACCTCTCTGTACAGGGGTTTCGGAATTGCATTGTAGCGTTTTTGGACTGGTGTCTCATCATTTAGCTGAATTTTGAGTTGCAGGTTTGGGATGCAACCTATGTCAGAGTCATTCTTTGCAAAGGCATCTGACTCATCGTATAACATGTCTCTGGCTATCTGTTGTTCCTCCTCTTCGAGGTGTGACAATTCAATAGGTGGGTGCCATTTATCTTGGGTCAGAGCGGAGCAGGTTTGAACAGTGGAACGGTTTATGGGCTTTGGGTTGTTGGTGGAATGGTTAATGGGTTTGGCCTCAGTAATTTCCTCTAGTGTGCCTAAAATGGTTCTCTGTGACAGATAGATGTCATGTTTAGTGAAATTCTGAATAGGGATTTTGGCGGTTTTAGTTGAGCCATTGGGGACATCTACTAAAGTAGGAAAGGGGTCTAAACCCTCAGGGCAGTTGTTCTCTGGGTTCGGCTCAAATAGCATTGTTCCGCCACGGGGCCATGCTCTGACTCTGCACTTCACCTCACATATTTGACCAGCAGGGATAGTTAGTCCTTTCTTTCCAACTCGCACAGTGTACTGAGGTGGTGTTTCATCAGGGGGCAGTATCTGGAGAACAGAAACAAGGGTTTCCACTGTGCTTTCACTGACACTCATGGCTTCCTTCAGTATTGCCGTCATATCCACCTGGTCTTTGTTCTCCTTGATCATCTCTGCAATGACATTGCTACCTAACAGGGGACAGTTAACACAGTTCTGACTGATTAATATGGGCACCTGTATGTCAGCATGTCCATGGCTCTCACTGTGTATCTGTAAGTCAACGTAAGCCCATCCATCAAAGGGAACCGATGTGCCATTTGCTGCAGATATTTCGAGGGGTTTATCTGGGAATAGGGATGAGAGTGGCTGTATTATGACACTAGGCAATGCTTCCTCTACCCACGCCCTCCCCACCATAGTCACTTGGGCCCCTGAGTCAAGCAGCATTTGGAGAGGGACCCCATTGATTGCACATGAGACCATACATCGCTTGCCAATTAGTTGTGCTACACGTTTTCTTGGTGTTGGCTGGCACGGTGTAGACTTTGGTTTTCCTGGGTTTACTGTTTCAACTAGGTTAACCTGTACTGGAGACTTGTTACTGGCGACGGTCACTGGCAGCCTCACTCCAGTGACCTCCTCTCGTTTCCCGATGCCTTCCTCTGCAGACAGCCAACGGCTCTATGTCCTTCCTGACCACATATGAAACAGTGAGGACAATGTTTAATGTTCTTTTGCACACAATCCTGACATCGGCCCCTGGTCTCAGCTGTTTGGGGTCGAATTGGGGGTCGGTGTGGGGTTGGACCTGGGTTCACAGAAGTCGTAGATTCTGTGGGTTTGACAACCTGGGCAAAGTGTTTGGTCAGTGAGGACACTTGTGCGGTCAGTTCTAGGATAGCAGCACGGTTAGCCTGTAATTCAGAGTCAACTTTGGTCTGTTTAGTCTGGTCAGTCTGCTCAGTCTGAGCTGTACTTACAGTCACTGGTCGGGGTTTAATCACAGTACCAAGGCGTCTTAACCTCTCTGCCTCCTCACTTGTGGACTTTGTGATCTGTTCTAGGAGAAGGTCATCATTAACCTGCAAGTCTGCGAGGAACGGTTTGAGATCACCTCTGACATGGTTATTTTTTTCATTCAACCCTTGGTAGAGTGTGTGAAGGAATGTACCCTGAACAAGCTTTCTGTCATAACAAAAATCTGCACCTGGCTGTTGTGACTCAAAAACAACTCTCTGTTTTAGACCCATGATTCTATACAAAAACTGCTGTGGGCCCTCTTTGTCTTGCTGTCTGGCAGTACTAAGCTCCTGAAAAAGCTCAGTGCTGTTTTTGTCTCTGATATGGGAACGGAGAAACCGTTTTAACTCACTCATAGTAAGGTCATCTTTGTTAGTTAACATTTCTCTGAATGTACCAGGTTTAGTTATCTTAAGCACAGTGCGGATAACCTCTGACTCACTAAACCCTTCATGTAACCCTTCATCCATCTGTTTACAAAGGCTACTGAATGACATTTCACACCCTGTGTCAGAAATCTGTCCACCATAAAGTTTAAACTCTCTACGTGGAAACAGAGCAGTTACATCAGTCAATCTCACCACCTGCTCACCATGACTGGAGGACGGACTGGCACGGTCAGGAGGGGCACCACCTGCACTGCTGGTGATGGATCTGGCTGGCGATGAAGTGGCAAGGTTCCTGGTTGGTGTGCTAGTGTCTCTGTCCATAGTCGCTGTAGTTGACTTGGTCTGTTGGATCGCTGCACCGTCTGTCTGGAGGGGTGCAGCTTCGACCACTCCTCCCACGTCAGCTCCTACCACAGTACCTCTTCCATCCAGGGGTCGGAACATGTCATCAATCATGTCGTTGAGGGGAAGGATTTGAGACATGCCTTCATCCTCCATGTCTTTCAACGTGTCACTTTTCAGGTAGTCGACAATCAAATCATACAGTTCTGGTTCACTCAAAGCCGCAAGCTCCTCAGTGTCTCTGTATACATCAACAGCACTGGCAACAGTCTGTAGCTGACTGGTACTCAAGGCTAAGAGTCTCTTTTGGATCGTGAAGATCAGCATCCTTCGTGGGGTTGGGGTAGTAGCCATCTTTAGCGCCCGTGGTCTCTACTCTCTGGATGACGCACAGCAATGCAGCCTTCCCTGAAGCTTTAGACACAGGTTCTCTCCGTGGCAGTTCCCACTTTCCCAGCTAGGTGACGCTGAATCCCGGACGAGCCCCCAATTGTTACCGGCCTCAGACCTAGGGGAGTCTGGGTCGGTACAAGATATTCACAGGCTTGGATGCACTGTGAAAAACGAGGAACGGACACAAACTTTTAGTATTGCTTTGCTCAGTCAGCAGCGATTTAATACTGCATCAAGATATCAACATTCATATTGTGCATTTAATAACAAAAATAATAACAAACATTTTACTTTACAATACTTCAAAAATACAAAATACAATAAAACCAAATAAATCAAAAATAAACTGTATCCTTCAATAAACCAAAAATAAAGTGCACAATGATAACCATACAAACACTGTAATCAGAACACTCAGTTTCCATTTGTCACAATAATACATTTCTTAAATGTAATACTCTCAAATACACATTCAACTTTTACATTCAGACACGCACGCACGCACGCACGTGCATGCGCACCACGTGTGCTGTCTGTGTGGTAACACAGTGTAAAACTACCTCAAAACAATAAAACTACGGATCCCAACTCACTTCTAGTACACTCAACACGTCACTAAACCTATCACTGACAGTTCACCGTAGTTTCAACATAATTTGGGATGTTTAGATGTTCATATATTACCTGTGAAAAACGAGGAACGGACACAAACTTTTAGTATTGCTTTGCTCAGTCAGCAGCGATTTAATACTGACTGCGCATGCGTGGGACCAAGACTATAGCAGTTCCTCTAAGTTTCACAGTAGCGCAAGAGCGCCATCTATTGACTAGGAAGTCTAATAAGATGAAGTGTCAATAATGTGAAGAATAGTTCTAATGGATCTTTAAAAAATGGGGGGTGTATGTTTTAGTGTAAACTATCATAGAGGCTCTTTCCGAACCCTCTACATATGCACAATAAAAATCCTCAGTATTCATTTGACTTGAAGTAGTTTTAACTGCACACATGCCTGTGTGTGTGTGTGTGTGGGGGGGGCGGTCTAAAATAGCTGCTGTTGGGAGACACTACACACACACACTGCAGGGAGCCCAGTGACCTGCATACCTACACACGCACGCGCACACACACATCTAAGAATAAGGGTGTAGACAGTAGTACGTGCCTCTGCAGAGGTTTAACTGCTATTTTATTTTTGAAACCGTCTTCACCAAATTAGGAACATAATGCTCGGAGTGATTGATTTCCGGTGACGAGCGTCATGACACACCGTTTTGGTATTCCATATCGTTTGGCTGTAAAAAAACTCTGAATCCTTTCTTTTTTTTTTGCGGGACATCTAAACGCGCTTTCACTTCTGACCTTAGTCAGTGGTTGCCAGTATAGGCGGCGTGCACAGATATTTAGAGGGGCAAGGTGCTCAAGTGAGAAAAAGGGCACCTTGTGCAGCGTGTGGAACCGGCCGGAATATATGTTAATGGCGTTTTTTAAGCTTTAGAAAACTTTCCTGGGGGTCTTTATGCGTGTAATTTGTGGTTTAAGATATTTTAGATTGTAGCAGTGAGCACAGTGTCTCTGATGTCATGGACACTGGTCTCACTACCTTCCTGGACTAAAATTCCCATAATTCTTTGGTGCACTGCTCCTCCTTGTGGATTGGGGGAGGGCTGTCTTACCGAGACAACATGTAGTCCAGGAAGGAAGTGAGCCCAGTGTCCGTGACATCCGAGACTCCGGGCTCACTGCTAAAATCTAAAATATCTAAAACCACATATACATACATAAAGACCCCCAGGAAAGTGTTCTAAAGCTTCTAAACATCATTAACATATTTTTTTTGCAAAAAGGGTGAATTGTCCCTTAAATTTTTTATCGAGAATTGATCAATGTCACCATGGTCCACATACTGTACGCTGTACAAAACAAAATAAATAAATAAAAGTTGTTTTGTTTTTTTCCTGGTGCTCTAGCACCCCCCCTATAGTAGAACAGGATGTTGGCCCCTTTGGCCCGGTGACCTCAGCTCCACCACTTCCTGTGGTGCGCCTGTGTTTTCATTCCCACTATCAACCGCGTATGAACACATTCTTGAATGGCCTTGCTGACAGATGCTGTAGCGCAGCGCAGAATCTGTTCTTGAGAGATTCCCCCCAAATGTGACACATTACAGTATAATATACATAATTATGTATAATAATAATAATAATGTAACTTTATTTGTATAGCACCTTTCATGACATGAAATGCAGCTCAAAGTGCTTTACAGAGCAATGGCGAATAAAAGAAAAGCAAGGCATAAACATAAAAAAACAAGAGCATTAATGCAATACAGTGAGGACATGAATAACAAAAAAAATAAAAGATCAATTAAAAGCAAGGGTGTAGAAGTGGGTCTTGAGCTGTGCTTTAAAAATGTCTACAGAGGCTGCCTGTCGAAGGTACAGTGGGAGCTTGTTCCATGCCGTCGGCCCGTAGAAGCAGAAAGCTGCTTCCCCGTATTTTTTTGTTGCCATTTTTTTTAGGCAAAGCGAGCAGGCCTGCAGCAGTGGAAGACCTTAGGGGCGGTTTGGTACATATTTATGCATTGAGAACCATTGAGAACTTTATAAACAAGTAAAAAAACAACCGGAAGCCAGTGCAGTGAAACCAAAACTGGAGTAATATGTTCTCTCATCTTAGTTCTATGTATGTCATGGAAACACCATCTTCCCGTCTCTTGCGTTGCGGACCAAACACATTAAGCAATTTCTCGAAATTGGACATGAAAAAATAAAACCCCTTTCCATCTAAGTGCATGACTTCATTAAACGATTTTTATTTTATTTTTAAATCACACCCGTGTGAAGTGAGGGGCGCTCTTATCATCATGCATCATCTCACACATTCTTAATCCTCTTCGTCTTCAGGTGGGACATAAGGCCTTGACTATCTTCCTTTGACCCCCATCTGAAAATATGTTGTTCCAGGGACCTTCCAGAAGCAAAGATTTGAGTTAAAAACGTTCGCTCTGAAAGAATATATTATTCAAAGAGTTGCGCCACATTTTCATGATCTTTCAAAAATGGCTAAAGTATAACATAATGCTTGAAACACCAAAAGGGGTTCTCGTCATAAATTCGATAAAGGATTTAAACAAATTAAAATACACTGCACTGTTGCACTTGGGCCATCCTTTCGTTTGATATCCTCTCCGGCCAGAAGATTCCGCAGTTTTTTCCTGAGGCATCGATCGGGCCAGGCAATGGATCCTCTTCATATGTCTGAAAGGGGGAGGGACTGCGCCGCTCTATAGAGCGTCACAGTTCCGCCCCCTTTCATGACGACGCCTGGCCCAGGTAATGAATCCCAATGCATTTTTACCATAGACATTTCAAAAAGTATTCATTTAAAGACCTTTTAAGCGTCGTACGAAGCCAACTCGAGTGGTGACAAATCATGACAACACACACAATATTTTGGACAAACCAAAATAATTACATAGAAGAAAAACAACAAAAAAAGTGTTGTAACCCGGCCGTTTTTTTCTACTTTCTAATTCTTTGTTTGGCCCGAAAAATTGTGTTTGTTGTCATGATTTGTCACGACAAGAGTTGGCTTTGTCCGCGGCGTATAAACGTCTTTAAATAAATACTTTTTGAAATGTCTATGAGGAAAATGAACGGGGAATCATTTCCTGGGCACATGGTATAGGGGGGCGGGACTGCGACGCTCTATAGGGGCCGCAATCTGCATCCAGAGATGTTCCTAAAAGCTTTGTCATTGGTCAAAAAAAACCCGGTCGAAATGACTAACCAATCAGGAAGTATAGCCATGCAAATCGACCAATGACAGCTTTTAGAGAAATCTTTGAATGCAGATTGTGGACCATAGATGTGTCACAAGCAGAGCGTTTTACCCATTGCTGGCTGTCTGAATACCAAAAAAATAAAAACAAAAAGGTCATTAAAATGTTGACATATCATTGCTCATAGCAGCTTTAATGACTAGGCTATAGTATTAAAATGTTATTGTCTTTTTTATGTCCAATGTATTTGTTTTTAGTAGGGGTGCAACGATACATTTTATCAGCGATATGACATGTGTTTGACGTTACGATATGACATGGACCATATTGGTTAATTATGGCAATACGATATGATTCAATAGTATTGATACAATTGATTATCTGCATATAGCAAAACGATTCGATACCGATTATTTCCATTGCAAAACGATTCGATATATTATATTAGTTGGCCCTGGTCTCGTGTCTTTATGTTGTCTGTTGTTTGTCTATAGTAGGGGCGCAACGATACATTTCAACGGTGATACGATATAGTATCACGATACATGGTTGACGATACGATACATGGACGATATTGGTTCGTTATGGCGATATACGATACGATTCAATGATTTGAAATCGATACAGTAACTATTCAGAATACACTGACGTTATTTTAAATTTAAGTATAAGTAAACCCCTCTTTTAATTTTTTCTTCTACAAGTTGCTAAGTAGTGAAACGGAATGAAAATTCAGGCTATAGTGATGATGTCTTGTGAACTTGTGAATCAATGTTTTCAGGCCATGACCCCCACCACCCCCAAAATAGTCATATTTGAACTGGGGACCCCCCAAAAAAAATATCATATTTGAACTGGGGACGCCCCAAAAAATATCATATTTGAACTGGGGACGCCCCAAAAAATATCATATTTGAACTGGCGACCTGCCCCAAAAATATCATATTTGAACTGGAGACCCCCCCCAAAAATATATATATTTGAACTGGGGACCACCCCCCCCCCCCAAAAAAAAAAAATCATATTTGAACTGGGGACCCCATCCAAAAATATCATATTTGAACTGGGGACCCCCCCCCAAAAAATATCATATTTTAACTGGGGACCACCCCCCCCAAAACAAATATCATATTTGAACTGGGGACCCCCCCTAAAAAAATATCATATTTGAACTGGGGACCCCCCAAAAGAAAAATCATATTTGAACTGTGGACCCCCCCCCACCCAAAATAATTATATTTGAACTGGGGACCCCCCCCAAAAAATAAATAAAAAAATAAACATATTTGGCAGTGATTCATAATCATATTTGCCATTTTAATTTCAAATATGCACTACTATAGCCTACTAGCCATATTTAATGGCTTTTCTCTATAGGGAATCTATAGGCCTCTCGCATGTGGGACCCTGGTTTATATTGTAAAATAAATGCAAATGGAAGTATTATATATTATATAATGATGGAAACCAAACAGACCAAATAATAGGGTCCCTTAATTGAAAACTATATAATTTATTCCTAGTGGGGACCCCCCTGGAAGACTGGAACGCCCGCAATTAAGGACACCTGGGTTAGGTGGGAGCAGGATTTAATGAACACCTGGCTTAATACGACTGCATTAAGTTAAGTGTGAATCTAAGCCAGCAGTGCATGCATCAGGCCTGGTGTGTGTGTGTTACTGTATGTGTGTGAGAGAGAGAGTCCTGTCTCTTTAAGTCCAAACTTGATGATTCCGTTGGAAAGGAAAGGCAGGGCTGCTGGGAGAAGAGAGGAGAGGAGAGGAGAGGAGAGGAGTGGACCGTACGGTTAGGTTAGCCTAAACCTACCGCTGAAACTGGAAAAAAAAGCCTGGCCCTGCTGCAACAACACAACAGCGCACAACAACATTGATTTATACCTGCCCCGGTCGGACAGCACAGCTATAGCACAAGCCAATTCACACGTCTTTAAAAAAAAATCCCATGTTGTTTTGTCGTCGGGGGAATATAATTTCACATGTTGGATCATCTTCTAGACTGCTGGTGTGGAGGAAATGCATAATCGAGGCGAGGATATGGGAGACGGGTGACATTCGACAGGAGAGAGAGGAGAGATCGGTGCGCTGCACACACGCACACGCATACACACACACACGGACATACGCACGCATCACGCACTCTCCCAAACTTAGAAGTCAAAACACGGCCGTGAGTGACACACACACACACACACACACACACACACACACACGTCCTCCTCCTCCTGCGCGTTGTCCCGGACTGGACTGGACTGTCTGATGGTCGGTCAACCATGGAGTGGATGAAGGGTTGACACATAACTGAGCTGTGAGTGAAGAAGAAGAAGAAGAAGACTCGACAACGTTTCGGTTCATGTTTTGGGAAGTATAACCTACGGAAGGCTACAGCGTCCATTGCACTGTATCCTATTCCGAAAGAGCAGCCCAGGAGAGAGAGAGAGAGAGAGAGGGAGGGAGAGAGAGAGACCACAGGCAGCAGTCATGTCTGTCCCTGTAAGTAGCCTATGTTTAATTTAATAATATATGGACGTACGAATCATCTGCTGCTGGATGAATATAAAGTACTTTTTTTTGGTATTTTTGTATGTATTTTATTTTTTGTTTGTCAACGTTATACATGCAATGCGGATTGCTATACTATAGCCCATGTTTTTTTTTTTATCATAAATTGTGCTGTGCAACTTTGGGGCTGTCCAACGGTTGAAGAGGCTGGATATCTGTCATCTCTTCTCAATCATGCAATCCTTATTAATTAGACTATAATTTAGCCGTTGTTATTTTAGCGTATTGTTTGCAGCAGTCGAGCGTGATACTTTTATTTTAAATCAAGATAACTTCCTATATGCTATTTCTTATTTTATAGTGCTTTATTAAAGTCATATTTCCATCAACCACACACGGTATCTATCTATCTATCTATCTATCTATCTATCTATCTATCTATCTATCTATCTATCTATCTATCTATCTATCTATCTATCTATCTATCTATCTATCTATCTTAAAATATTCATACATTGTGCAGTTGTGCTGCTGTGCAAGTTTGAGGCTGTTGAAGATACTTAAGTGTATATCTTGTCTGCTCCTTAATCTCAATCGTGCAATCCTAATTAATTAGACTATCTATTTAGACCATTGCTTGCAAAGTTGCAGCAGAAGTCGAGCACATGGTCGCGCTACTTTATTTTAAAGCATATATATTTCTATAATCTTGAGAGTATAGCCTATATTTGTAGGGACGCTGGATTGCTGTATATGCTATTCTTGGCAGCAGAGGCTAGGCGTCTGTCAACGCTGTTGCACAGCTGATGTTGTGTGTGTGTGATATATGCCTGATGAATGATTACGTGTTACTGTAACTTACTTCTCTGGCATTTTGCACTTGTATAATTATAATGGTAGGCTATATTTATTGTTCTGCTAAAACACATATCTAGTGGTCGACAGGGCATGTCATGTTTATACGTTTGTTTTATTGTTGCATTCTGTGTCACATTCCTTAAGAATGTGTACGCACACGCACACACACTCCTCCAAGGTTGCATGTAGCCTGAAGCGCCAAACCATAGGCCTCTCTCTCTCTCTCTCTCTCTCTCTCTCTCTCTCTCTCTCTCTCTCTCTCTCTCTCTCTCTCTCTCTCTCTCTCTGTGTGTGTGTGTGGAATTCTCTTCAACGTTTCTCGGAGAGATACGAATCACTATAAACGTTAATTGATTGAACACATTGACATCCCTACAGATGAAACAGTAAAAGTGGAACACGTGTTTTGGAAGCAACATGGTAACGGGGTGTGCTTCTGAAGTACAGTATAGTGTTGTTTTTGGCAGCACATTTTGATTTTAGTTTAGGTCGTAGTCTCTTCAATAGTTTTCATTTAGTCTCAGTCACATTTTAGTCACCTGGAATGTTTTAGTGTTAAAGGTATATTCAGTGATTTCACTCAAAAAACCTTAGGTTTCGTTTTTTTTGGCTAGGTGGCAAAGCCTTTCATCCAATCAGGATAGAGAGCCAAAAACGAAACCTAATGTTTTTTGACCCCCCAAGCTAACTGGGGACAGGGAGGAACTCCTTTTATGGTCAGCACGCTCAATAGGAGAGGATTATCACAACAAAACAAAAAGTGATATTTGAATTAAGTGAAATCACATGAATATACCTTTAAGTCTAGTTTTAGTCGACTAAATATGCAATTTTAGTCGACTAAATCTACAGTTGACTGGGCCTTGATGCCGTGGTAATGGCTGATTTTACTCTTGCTGAAAATAGCAGATCTGCAAGCTCACAACTCGTCGCAGCGCGTTGTGAGCTTGTAGATCGGCTATTTTCAGCATGCAAACCAAGTGTAAAATGACTTGTAGGCCTACTGGATCTCCACTAGTCCCTTCCTAACATTTTAGTCTAGTTTTTATTTGTTGACGAAATTGTCACCATATTTCAGTCTCGGTTTTAGTCATCATAGCTTAGTTTTCATTTAGTTTCCATTTCGTTTTCGTCAGTGAAAAAAGGTGTTGTGTGTGTGTGTGTGTGTGTGTGTGTGTGTGTGTGTGTGTAAATTGTCATGAATGTACACATTCTTTGCAGGTGTTTAGGCAGGCCGTGGGGGGGATGGGTTGTGGCTGGGAAGGTTAGGGAGCGGTGTGCTAAATTATGTCTCAGCAGGTAGTTTTTGTGTGGAAATATGATGCATCCATTTTTTTTTCTTAACCCATTTTGGACTGGGAAAATCCTAAAAAAAAGATTCTGAAAACCCCATGTTTCTATGTCGGTGGTGCTCAACCTTTTTCATGTCAAGGACCCCCAGAATTATCTCTATAGGGCCACGGGGACCCCCCATCTCAAAATATGTAGTTCCAGGGACGAGCCCCCCCCCCCCCCCCACCCCCAGAAGCCAATATTTTAGTTAAAAATGTTCTCTCTGAAATATATATTCAAAGATTCGCGCCACATTTTCGCGACTTTTTCAAAAAAATAGCAGACCTACAAGCTCATAGCGCGCCACTCGGTGGCGCGCTATGAGCTTGGTAGATCTGCTATTTTTCAATAGCTATAAAGTAGAATATATGACACCAAAAGGGGTTCCCGTCCAAAATTGGCTAATGGCTGGACATGTATAACGACTCGTTGTTGTTTTAATGGTTTCCATTACAGACACGCATCTTAGCTCATGTTGTAAGAGAGTGTGAGGTGTGCTTGTTTTTTATTAAAGGCTTTGGCATTCGTGGCGCAACCGAGGCATGCGGTAACCAAGCGAACATGTTCAGATCTGTAGCCTTGCAGCATGGCCTTCTCAAAGTGTATACAGTCATGCACTGTACATGTTTTTAAATGGTTTGGCACCCGTTCATCTCTCTGAATCGCTGAAACCTTATGTTCTGTTCCCGGGCCACAACAACAAGTACCCTCAGGTCCCTCTCTGACCATATAGCTTCTCCTGGTGGTGCCTATAAATCCAGGCTTGAAAGCTCAGAAGGAACCGAGGCTTTTGCAGTGGCATGCAGCTCCCAAAGTTCTGGAATGAGCTGCCTCTGCATATATATATACAGTTTAAGACAAGCCCCCACTCTTCAGGTGTTTTTAAATCACGCCTCGAGACGTATCTTTATTCTTTGGCTTTTCCAAGCATAGTATGAGCTGTTTCTGATGTTGAAAGTGACACTGTGTATAGGCTATACTGTATGTTGTTTGTTTTTTAAATGAAGTTGTGATTTGTGTTATTTTATTGTAAAGCACTTTGGTACAACTTGTTGTTGTTTAAATGTGCTATATAAATAAAGATGGTATGGTATGTACTGGCCAGTCAAACAGTCAAAAGCCTTTCAATTACCTTGGGGGAGAATTGTTTCCGGTTACTTATACCTCAGAACTCAGAAGTCTGTATATATTACAATAGGCTTTGATGAATACGAGACTGCTCGCCCCTTTTTAATGTGGTTAACAGTTAATTTAGTATTTCCCTCCCTCTCCCTATGAAATCTGAAATTATCTTGTATACAGATGTATATTTGATTGCATAGTATAGTCGATCTCTATACTCTGTAAACATTTAGAAAGAACAACATGTCACAGAGACGGTGACTGCTTAATTAAACGACCACTTTTCAACCTATCTTCATTATAATAGGTCTTCACTAATAATCATGAAAAAATGGCGCAATTCTTTTCTACTCGGTCTGTGTGGGCAGTTCAGAAACCGTCTTCCAGTGACTTAATCGATGGGGAATACAAGCTAATAGAAACGGCAGGC
Organism: Protomyctophum bolini; assembly: GCF_963924005.1. Classification (NCBI taxonomy): domain Eukaryota; kingdom Metazoa; phylum Chordata; class Actinopteri; order Myctophiformes; family Myctophidae; genus Protomyctophum; species Protomyctophum bolini. The sequence goes on from NC_137865.1 coordinate 3,011,145, forward strand.
TTTCTAGTCCTGAAAAGTTGCAGTGCGAAAATGGAAGCCATCGTTTTAACGATAATGAACATCTAAACATTTTGTTAAGTACATTTAGGACCTTCTATAGCAGTTAATTTCATTTTATTAATCACATGTAGCCCATGGCATCATCGTGCTATTATGCCCGTGGATATACAGAGTGAACTTAACAATGATACATTAATATGATAATACCTTTTTATTGTTATTTACAGCTATAGGTAGAGATGGAAAAGGGGCGAGCGTACCTGTTACCGCTTTGATTATGTTTTCCAGGAGCAACACGATACTCAGTTCTTTATGTATGGCGATATCATATAGATATGGAATGCACAGAGTGGAACTGATTTTTTTGACTGGTGCAACCACTCCCTTACGGAGCTATGTGCGTGGTAGTGCTGTCAGAACGAATTTCATAATATGAAAGAAATTCGAATATTAAAAAATATATATATATTCGAAAGCTAAAATTGCCATTCGAATGGAGATTTTATCATTTATTAATTCTATTTAATATTTTTATTTAGTTTTATGTTATTTTATCCGCTCACTAAATGTATGGAGTAACTAATCTACTGCTGTGAAATCTCCCCGGCCGCTTCCACTGCATGTGAAAAGGTGCACGTCCGGTCACGTCGCAGAAGAGGTCATTGATTGGCTAACGTAGGGCCAGATTTCAGGGTAAGCCAATCAGAGACAGTCTACAGGGTGGGCGGGCTTACTGGCAGTAACCCTTTTAATCGCAGACACACAAACCCTTGTAACACATACATAGATACGTCTAGTATACTACACAGACAGAAATCGCCGGTAGAACGAAAATCATAATAGTCTCACGACACAACTTTATTGCACATCTGTGCTTGCTTTTCATCCACGCTTCTATAGCCTTTTAAATCTCATTTCCCATCCACGGGCACAAGCAAAGTGGTATCAGCATCTTCCACCCGATCTGTTTGTGTTGTTTCTGACGAGGGTAGCAACTAGTTAGCATGGGAGCTAACATTAGTTTAACTCTGGTCCATATCGTTAGAAGCCAGACTGTTCTGACCCCATAATGAGTCCTCATTAATAACACTATGGTACACGTGACGGGAGGCGGCCTTTTTTCCGACAGCCTTCTAGCCGACGGGGCAACGGTCCGGTCCGCTCCGCAGCGGGGGGACATTGGACAATGCTGCGTTTACACGGGCAGATACAGACGAATGCTAATATCATTTGGAGCAGCTACTGTACACGTCTGTTTGCATCAACATGTTGCTGGCTTCACAATGAATGATAGACTTTATCGTTGTGTCTGCCCTTGTTTAATGGTCAGGGTTTCACTGTCCATAGCAGGCAGACCTGTCAAAACTATGCACTTCCCAAAACTCACAAGACATGCCAGCCACGTGTATTATTATAGGCTAAATATGAGCTAAAATAAACAATGTAAATATTCGAATATTTTCGAAAATTACAAATAATTAAGCAATGAAATTCGAATTGGATTATAGAGGTGAACTGACAGCCCTAGTGCGTGGGTGGCTGGCTGCATGGGTGGGTGTCTGGGTATATGAGCACGAAAACAGCATGGTTGTTTCTCACCACTTGTGCGCAACCTAACGCACACACAAACACACACACACACACACACACACACACACACACACACACACACACACACACACACACACACACACACACACACTGTATATGTCACTGTGTACATTCACTGTATATATAATTATGATGCTTTCGGGGGGTGCCAGTACATTACAGTGACAGTACAGTACAGTAGAGTTGACCTTTTTGATGACGATGATGCAGGTGTAATCGAAGAAGAAGGCGCATAATAATCTTTTTAATAAGGATTTTCATGAAATCCCATTTTTAAATGGAAACTCCAAATACTTGCCCCGGGGGATTTGTATATAACTCAGTCAAATTCAAATCAAATCAAAGGGCTTTATTGGCATGAGAAAACATACGTTTACATTGCCAAAGCAGAAAGAACAATACAACAATACAGCAATACAATCAAAACAAACTCAGTCACAAACTGTGTTGGTGGGGGTGCATATAAGTTAGTTTAGACTATAGTCATTGGTTAGACATGGGTTATAAGGTTATAGGTTTATGGGTGCTGCTGCCCCCGTGGGAGGTTATAGGTTTAGGGTGAGGGTTTGAGATAGGTTGTAGTTGCATAGGACTAATGACTGGTCTAACCAAAGACTAGTCTAAACCAAGTATTGTCTAAACTAAGTAGTACTGCACCCCTGTGGTGGTGGTGGTGGTGTTGGTCACCCAGCCAAAACGGACAAGCCACTACTTGAACGGATACTAATGCATCCCGTTTCACTATTCAAGGTGCTGCGTCCATCGGCGCTTTCTTCTCTTTTAGGTCCACCTTGACCTTCTGTTATAGTGGTCGAGGAATGGTTGAGTATAGAGCGCCGCAGTCCCGCCCCCTTTCAGAAAAGCGAGTGGCCCAGGAAGTGGAAGCCCCATGCATTCTCCCATCGGCACTTCTAATATAATTTATTTAAAGACGGTTACGCCGCGGACAAAGCCAATTCGGATCGTGACGAATCATGACAATGAACACAATATTTTGGGCCGAAAAACAAAACAAATAGTGTTGTCTCCTGACTTTCTTTTCTTCTTTCTAATGATTTGATCGTCCCAAAACATTGTGTTCATTGTCATGATTCGTCACGATCCGAATTGGCTTTGTCCGCGGCGTAACCGTCTTTAAATAAATTATATTAAAAGTGCTTGTATGTACGAGCTTGTAGATCTGCTATTTTCCAATAGCTAAAGTAAAACAATGCTTGAGAACACCAATGGGTTAAAGCCATTCCTATCTATTCACCTTGAGAGAGTATACACGCGCCCGGATATGCACCCTCCTCTCCAACATTCTGCTCATATGCTCTGATCTGCTAAACTTGGCACGCGCGCGCCACGGCCCTGCTGCTGATGCACACAGCTATTTGAAGAGACACACTGGAGCTCGAGTGGTGTGTGTGTGTGTAGTGTGTGTGTGTGTGTGTGTGTGTGTGTGTGTGAGCGTGCTCCTGCATGTGTGTACATGACAGGGAAGGGAGTATATAGCACAAAAGCAAAAAAAAAAAAGCTAGCATTGACATAAAGGACTCCCAACAAAGTGACTGTTCGGTACAGTACGTGGGCATGTTTCTGTGCGCCTCAGCCTGTCTATATCTATATACAACGCACGAACGCACGTGTCTGTGACCAAGTGAGAAGGACAGATCTTTGGAGTGTGAGAGACGGACAGAGGGAAATACAGACAGACAGTGGGAGAATATATTCCTCTTTCAGTGAACTTCCATCTTCCCGCGACGGAGAGAGAGGCAAGGGCCTGTAAACAAAAAGGAGACAGATGGAGACGGAGAGACGGAGAGAGAGAGAGAATGACAGGCAGCAAAGCGCTCACTGTTAATAATGGTCTGTTACACTCCCGGGCCGGCATGCATGCATGCAGAAGCAGCAAAGGATATCTTCTTTTTTTTTTATGTCCTGAAGTGTGTCTGTTTGGTTTGTCTGAGATAGAGAATATAGCCTCATCTGGTATTCCAAGCCAGGGGGATATAGAACGGGGACTGAGAGATAGACAGATTGCTGCTGCTGGAGTCATGCCCCCTTCAGGTCTTATAAACTGATTGATGATGCAGAGAGAGGTATAGGAGTGTGTTGGAAAGCAAATGTGGGGAACGAGTGTTGTTGCCGTCGACTAAAACTAAGACGCGAAAAATGTCCGTCGACTATATCTTTTTCCACTGACGAAAGCTAAACGGAAACCACATGAAAACGAAGCTATGACGACTAAAACTCGGACTGAATATATTGACAATTTCGTCAACAAATAAAAACTAGACTGGAATGTTAGGATGGGACTATAGTGGACAAGAGATCCACTATAAGTCATTTTACACTTTGTCGCATGCTGAAAATAGCCGATCTACGATCTTGTAGATCGGCTATTTTGAGCAAATGTTAAAATGAGCCATTGCGACGGCATCAAGGCCTGCCAAAATGCATTTTAGTCGACTAGATCAACTGTAGATTTAGTTGAGTAAAATCGTATGATATTTAGTCGACTAAAACTACTAACACTAAAACATTCCAGGCGACTAAAATGTGACTAAAACTAAGACGAAAACTATTCAAAATGACTATGACTAAAACTGAAATCAAAATTTTCTGGCAAAAACAACACTGGTGGGGAACAAGTGGAATGGATATAGTATTACACTTATGTAACAATACTTCTGAAATTAGTTGCAGTGGTATGTCCATTTACACCACTCCCTTAACTGCTCATGAAAAGCAGGCAGGTGGCTGGAATGTAGGCTACTGTCTCTGTTGATGTGTACAAGGGTTAATGAGATAAGGCGTACATTGTAAAACACTTTGAATGGTCAAATTCCACACTGAGACAATTAAAAAAGCAAACTTTTCCCATTCTGTTCACTCTCTTGTTCCCTACGCGTTGTCTATTTGTCTATATACTTTATAATAGATAAATGACTGTCCTGACTTCAATACAATCAACCAATTCAGTTTGTGATGTGCACAGTGAATCAGGCGTGTGTGTGTGCGTGTGTGTGCGTGGACTTTGGAAGCCAAAGCTCCACGCCTTGCGTGACTCATCTGAGACGGTAAGATTGCACTTCGGATCAAACGCACAACTACCAGTGAGGAGGACAGACTGTCTTTCCATCCACAGCTACAGGAGGGAATAGTGATCCAGAGACCACTGGAACAACCTGCTGCTGACTCTGTCAACTGGATGGACTTTAACAAGAGCCTGCACGATTCACTGCGGAAGTAAACTTCAGGGAACATTCTGTGTTACCACAACTTTGGCTGCTTGGATTTACTGTCTTGAGCAGAGTGTTTGTAGCTTCACTGAAAAGGCAAAATGGCTGCCAAGGTGTGTCTTTCGGAAGAGGACTTTTCCTGTTCTGTGTGTCATGATGTCTTTAAAGATCCTGTTGTGCTGTCCTGTAGCCACAGCTTCTGTAAAGCCTGTCTACAGGACTGGTGGAAAGGGAAGGAAATAAAGGAGTGTCCAGTTTGTAAGAGGAGAAATTCAATGGGGTTTCCACCCTGTAACATGGCTCTGAAGAACCTGTGTGAGGCCTTCATACAGGAGAGACTACAGGAGAGACCAAAGAGAATGTCATCAGGGTCTGAGGTTGAGGACCTCTGTGGTCTGCACGCTGAAAAACTCAAACTGTTCTGTCTGGATTGTCAACAGCCAGTGTGTGTTGTGTGTCTTCATTCAGAAAAACACACCAACCACTGTTTCAGACCCATCGATGAAGCTGCTCTGGATCACAAGAAGGAAGTCCAGAAATTACTGAAGCCTTTACAGGACAAACTGGAGGTCTTCAATGAAGTGAAAACAAACTATGACCAAACAGCAGGACACATTACGTTCCAGACCCGACACACAGAGACGCAGATGAAGGAACAGTTTAAGAAGCTTCATCAGTTTCTACATGATGAAGAGGAGGCCAGGATCACCGAACTGAGGGAGGAAGAGCAGCAGAAGAGTCAGATGATGAAGGAGAAGATGGAGGGTCTGAACAGAGACATATCAACCATTTCAGACACAATCAGAGCCATAGAGGAGGAGCTGAGAGCTGAACACATCTCATTCCTGCAGAACTACAAGACCACGATGGAGAGAGTCCAGCTCACACTGCAGGACCCACAGCCGGTCTCAGGAGCACTGATAGACGTGGCCAAACACCTGGGCAACCTGGCCTTCAGAGTCTGGGACAAGATGAAGGACATTGTCTCCTACACTCCTGTCATTCTGGACCCCAACACTGCCCATCCAGCATGCACCCTGTCTGATGATCTGACCAGCGTGACATGGGGAGAGGAACAGCAGATTCCTGACAATCTAGAGAGGTTTGACTACTATGGCTTTGTCGTTGGTTCTGAGGGCTTTAACTCAGGGAGTCACAGCTGGGATGTTGAGGTTGGAGACAATACATACTGGATAGTAGGTGTGTTAGCAGAGTCCTATCCGAGGAAGGGAGACACAGTGGGTCCATTCTGGAGAATAAGGTTACGCTACGGTAAATACAGAGCAGACTCCTTAGGGACAGGCACTGATCTCTCATTGAAGCAGAAACCTCAGAGAATCAGAGTCCAGCTGGACTTGAATGAAGGAAAGCTGTCATTCTGTGATCCTGATACTAACGCACACATACACACCTTCACACACAGGTTCACTGACACAATCTTTCCATACATTTTAACTGGTTGTGTTGGTAGTACTCTGAAGATCTTGCCTAGATCTGTCTAACTCTGGACAATGTACCATAGACATGATGAAGACAAAGACGATAATTATATGATGAGGATAAATGAGAGATTTATAGAGTCTTGATCAAAACCATAATTTTCTACGCATTAGTGGTAATAATGTCAGTAGTGGTAATAATGTTAACATTAATAACCTGATGATATTACTGACCATGTTAATGGCAATGGATGTTGTTATAATATTGGGGTTTAGGTGTATAAATTAACCTGTTAAGACCTGAAGCAGATACAAATGCCTTCTATATCAGTAATTCTCACACTTTCACACAAAAAAGGGGGCGCCCTTGTCATCGTACATCAATTTATGTTAGCGGACATTGACAGGTAGCAATGCCATAAGCCAATAAGGGACCCTGATACTAACACACACCTTCACACACGGGTTCACTGACACACTCTTTCCATGAATTTGCACCGGTCAGTCCAACATCCCTCTAGATACCAGATACCAGGGAAGGTCAGTGTAACTGTGGATGACATAGTTAGACATGATGATGATGATGATGATGATGAAATTACCAACATTATAACATGTGATATTAATCAATTGATGGCTATTTAAACTAGACATTATGTTATGGAGTACTTATGCACGATGCATATATAACACTTTTTCCTTATGTAATCATAGTTTTATTTAGTGTGTAGATACTAGGCATATTTACCTTTGAGTTCTGTTGAAATTATATATCTGAAAGACAGAAATCTATGTATAGAAATGATTTGTAAAATCTAATAAACATGATCTACCGTCGGTGGTATTTGAGTTCATCAATATTGACTCCCACGTTTAAGACATTAAAAGTCATGACATTTTTTATATGACGCTGAGGTGTGGTCAGTGTGTTAAATATTACACCCGTTTTATAGTCTGTTTCTGCCCGAGGTTTATTCCAGTTAAAGCTACACTATGTAACTTTCCTTTTCTACCACAGATTTGAACCTGGTTTATTGCTGAATTTTTTTTTGTTACGCCGCTATGTGTGTGGCTGGCTGGCTGGGTGGGTGGGTGGCTGGCTGGGTGGGTGGGTGGGTGCGTCTGAGCACGAAAACAGCATGGTTGTTTTTCACCACCTGTGCACAACCTAACACACACACACAAACACACATGCACATATTAACTGTATATATGGTGATTCCGGGTGTGCCAGTACAGTACAGTAGAGGACCACAATGGAAGCATGATTTTAACAAATACTGTACACTTTTTGGAAAAAGTTCTTCCCCCTTATATTGTAATAATAATACCTGATGATCATGTTTTAGGGTGGGGAAAAAAAATGGTGGCACTCCATCTTTAACTATATAAACTGTGTTTTGGGATGTAAAAAAAAATGCACCCTATTTTAAAGGTAGAGTAAGTGATTTCACTCAAAAAAACGTAGGTTTCGTTTTTGGCTGTTGACCTAAGCCTTCGTCCAATCAGGATAGAGAGTCAAAAACGAAACCTAAGGTTTTTTGACCCCCAGGGGTCAACTGGGGACAGGGAGGAACTCCTTATATGGTCAGCACACTCTATAGTATAGAGAGGATTATCACAACAAAACAAAGAAATAAGTGATATTTGAATTAAGTGAAATCACTTACTCTACCTTTAAGCTCTGCACTAAATGAAATGAGACGCAAGAACAATCAGGTGACAATGACAGTAACGATGGGGTATTTATTCATCTATACTGTGTACGTTACCGTCATCAGCTCTGCTCTATATACAATATAAAAACTGTATAATTACAGGAGAAAAAAACCGACAGCATTTTAAGCAATTCCTGAGGCTATACATAAGATGAACACGATGAGAATCGGGATGGGAGACATCTCACCGTGATATCCGCACGCGGCAGTGTTGTTGTTTTTATAGGCGAGCACATTTTTAGATTTTTAATTTTTTGTCGTGGTGGTCTCTTCAATAGTTTTCATTTAGTCACATTTTTTGTCGCCCGGAAAGTTTTTAGTTTTGGTCTAGTTTTAGTCGACTAAATCCACAGTTTATTTTAGTGGACTTGAATGTGTTCAGGCGGGCCTCGATGGCGTCGTAATGACTACTTTTTTACACTTGCTGAAAATAGCCGATCTGCAACGCGTCGGGCTGCGACGCGTTGTGGGCTGATTGCATTTTGTTCACTCTCAGAGTTATATATACAGACCCACATAAGGGGGTCCATTTGGTTCCAAACCATCATTTAAGCTGTGGTGGGGGGGGACCCCTATAGCGGGGTGGGTCCCCGGGAAACCCACTGTGGGAACCACTGGAATAGATCAAAACATGGACGATGATCAAAATATCAAAATACGTGCCGTGTTCACACTTCTATACCGTCAGCCATGCAAGCAGGCAGTGAGCCGAGCCCTGCCACACATACATACATACATACACGTCTGCACTGTGCTGTACACATTCACCTATACTGTATATACAGTCTATACTGCACTGTACTGTACACATTCATATACTGCACTTATACCTCATGCCTTTTTTCTTTTGACCTTTATTATGCTGCTTGTGTCTCCATGCATCATTATTATTATTATTATTATAGAATACATTGACCTGTCCGCACCTATATGCTGATGACGCACGCACGGACTCGCGCACGCACGCACGCACCCTCGCACGCGCGCACGCCTTCATAAATAACGTGTGTACAGCGTATTTGAATAAGCACGGTGCTATATAGACCGAGCGAACGACGCGATTTGATTTGTGTACACGGAAAAATGATTTGTGTACACGGAAAAATGATTTGTGTACACGGAAAAATGATTTGTGTACACAGAAAAATGATTTGTGTACACGGAAAAATTTGTGTACACGGAAAAATGATTTGTGTACACGGAAAAATGATTTGTGTACACGGAAAAATGATTTGTGTACACGGAAAAATGATTTGTGTACACGGAAAAATTATTTGTGTACACGGAAAAATGATTTGCGTACACGGAAAAAAAGACCCTCGTCACCGTTCTTTGTCTGCGTTTCCGGCACGTTCTTCTTATAACTCTCATGTTGTCAAATGTATAATTACTTATTCATTAATTGCAGCCGTGTATGGAGTTTATACGCACAAAGGTAATTCGGCGGCTCACTCTTTTGAACGTATGTGACATGAAGTTGAGTACTGGAGTATAAGAAACGCACACACACACACACACACACATACGGTACGCACACATGCACGCGCACGCACACACACACAAGCGGGTCCTGACCCATGCACAGCTGTTTTGGAACCACACGGTGAACAGCATGTTATCTGCATGTGAGTGAAAAAAGCTTGTGTGTCTAGGGTAGACACACACGGACAGCTGGTGCGCACACACACACACACACACACACACACGCTCACACACACACACACACACACACACAGGTATATACTGTAGCTGTTTTGCGTCCGCATTGTCTCTGACATCATAACAACACCCGCTGCAGCATCCTGGTATCCATGGCGACCGAGCGCGGCTCTGATCCATCTCATTTGGCCATGACTAATGACCCGCGCACACACACACACACACAGACATGCGCATGTACAGTACATAACAGCCATTACAGTAGATGAGTACGGTGGATATTATTCCTTCCAGATGTAGTTATAGCGAGATGGGGGGCGAGGATGACGACGACGCGCCACATTGACACGGCTGGCTGATAATTAAACTGATTATTATTTATTATTATGCTCCAGAAAACGGCAGCGGAACGATCCCATTAACCCATTATGACCTGTGAGGGGGGGAACGATTCTACACAAAAAATGTCTTCTTAAATCCAGACAGTTTTCTTGGAAAAACCTCAAACATTTTTTTTGAATGGCTTGGACCTCAAAAGACTTGGCCACTTGACCTCCCCCCCATCTGAAAATATGTCGTTCCAGAGACCCACCCATATACAGAAGCAGAGATTTGAGTTATATACAAACGTTCGCTCTGAAAGAATATGCACGCAAAGATGTGCGCCACGATTTAAAAAGAAATAGCAGACCTACAAGCTCGTAGCGCGGCACCGAGTGCCGCGCTACGAGCTTGTAGGTCTGCTATTTTTCAATAGCTAAAGTATTAGCATAATGCTATGAACACCGAGATATACTAGACGGTGCCCCGGCTGTACAGAGCACCGAGTCGGTAACGATGATGGAAGTTGGAGATCCATTTCCCCACCCCGGCTATATGCGATACGGTGTGACGTTGTACCCGCGTCGGACGTATAACCCGTTCCAAAAGCAAGAAATCGACATGTAAATATATATGAAATAAATGCTTAAATATGTAGCTAGGTGTACAGAAGTGAACAGAAGTGAACCTTTCAAGCCTGTTTTCTCAACTCGCCGTTTCTCTGCAATATACAGAAAAAACAAAAAAAATACCTCGTACACAGCAAGCTAAAAGGAATCAACACACCAGCACGCCAGGGACCAGAATACTTCAAACCCAAACAATTAGTCAAAAATAGAACTACAAAACGCTTGTTGGAGATTAAACAACAAATAACAGCCAGAACCATCAACTGCATTTATTTGTAGGTCTGCTATTTTTCAATAGCTAAAGTATTAGCATAATGCTATGAACACCGAGATATACTAGACGGTGCCCCGGCTGTACAGAGCACCGAGTCGGTAACGATGATGGAAGTTGGAGATCCATTTCCCCACCCCGGCTATATGCGATACGGTGTGACGTTGTACCCGCGTCGGACGTATACCCGTTCCAAAAGCAAGGGCTCGCGACTCGCTTTGTCTTGCACCAGGTGTTTTTAATTCGCAATCACAGCAGGCAGGACATGCGACGTTTCGACCGGTATTGGTCTTTCTCCAAGTCCTACTTGAGAAAGACCATAATTATGTGACCAGATTTGACGGAGAGCCTCATGCCATCGCGCAAATTCCAGCTTTTCACCAGTGGAGAAAAACTGTTTTCTTTTTTGTTTTTTTTGTTTAATGAGATGATAGCACAGGCAAACTCTTTACATACTAGAGCATGTCTTGAAATAAGTGTCAGGGCTGAAATCGACATGTGAATATATATGAAATAAATGCTTAAATATGTAGCTAGATGTACAGAAGTGAACAGAAGTGAACCTTTCAAGCCTGTTTTCTCAACTCGCCGTTTCTCTGCAATATACAGAAAAAACTAAAACAATACCTCGTACACAGCAAGCTAAAAGGAATCAACACACCAGCACGCCAGGGACCAGAATACTTCAAACCCAAACAATTAGTCAAAAATAGAACTACAAAACGCTTGTTGGAGATTAAACAACAAATAACAGCCAGAACCAGCAACTGCATTTATTTAATTGCATGTGAAAAATGTGGTTTACAATATGTCGGAGAAACCTGTAAAACAATAGCTACAAGGCTGGGACAACACAGATACAATATTAAAGGGATTGTGACATTAAAAAAAAGGTTTTGGAATTGTTCTTCTTTGTTTTAGGTTTTCTAATCTCAATTGCACCCAAAAAACATGAACTTTTAACATTCAGTAGATTTTCTGTGATCTGGGGTTTTCTGGCTCAAACAGGTGCTCTGATTTGCCGGCAGTTTGTGATGTAAGAGCCTGCAAATCCCATATATGTCAATGGGATTTGCCAGCAGATGTCACTGTTTTCACTGTGTTGCCTGTTTTCATTGTAGCTCAAAAGACTTCCAAACCCCAAAGAAAACTTCAGACCACAGAAAATCCACTGAATGTTCAAAATGCAGGTTTTTTGGGTGTAATTGAGGTCATAAAACCTAAAAGAACAAAAATAAATGAAAATTAATGTCATAAAACCTTTAACAATGCAAAAAAGACAACCACAAGGTTTGTTCAACATTTCATGGCTCACGCCATTGAAGCTCTAAAATGCGCTGGACTTCAACACTATCCCAACTGGACAGTTTTAGGACAAAGACGTTTTAATGAAAAACAGTGGATTAAGAACCTCAACACGGATTTTCCTGGAGGCTTAAACATGCCTAAAATCAGATCTTGAACACAACAAAACTTAAACTCAGGATTAAACTGGAGTAAATCTAAAATCAGACTTCCTTCGGATACATGGCGAATGCATTAATTCCTTGCATTGTGCTTACACATTATAGCTATACACACACACACAGTATAGCTAAAGTATAACATAATGCTTTAAAACACCAAAATGGGTTCCCGTACAGAACGGGTTAGATATACATAATAACTAATAATAATAATAATAATAATAATAATATACATAATAAGTAAAAATTACTCCCAAAACATTTACCCAAAATATATATTTAAAATAAATCTATGTATAGCTATAATCGGTAAATGGTGAAATCCCCTCTCGATCTCCATTGAGTTGTTGTTGCTGTTGCTTTGACCTTAATTTAAGTGCTACAAACCAGGTCATGAGGATTTTAACGGGCGTGCTAACCAGATTACCAAAATTACAAGTCACTCTCGCTGAGCGAGAGAGAGAGAGAGAATTATTTAATTGCATTTTTCGTAGTCCCTGGAACCACATATTTTGAGATGGAGGGTCCGTGGCCCAATAGAGATAATTCTGGGGGTCCTTCACGTGAAAAATGTTGAGCACCACTAAAATATAAACATAGTTTTTTTCAGAAAGATGTTAGGATTTAGGAGCCTTTTCTTTTATCGAACTCAGTACAAAATGGGTTAAGCACAGAACAGGCCATTAGGTACTAAAAATGCATCCCACATTTAGTCTAATAATTAGTCTAATAATAAAGACACACACAGCTCCCCTCTACAGTCACAGACACACACAGCTCCCCTCTACAGTGCTCTGCTATACTGAAAGTGACTCTCATTTCTCTCCAAAAGCACTTGAATATGATGGAATATGACTAAAGCTCACATTTCACATCACACACTAGCCCCCCCCCTAAAAAAAGAAAAAAGGGTTTTTTTTTCGATTTTTTTTATTTCAACCAATCGATTCATATCACCGGGATTAACATCGATATATATATCGATGTACGATATATCGTTACATGCCTATAGGTGCTACCGGTGGTACTATAGAGACATATAAGGTGTGTGTGACGTGCGAGGATAAGATAACACACGCTACGCCGATGCTCCAGCCGTAACAGAAGTGTGGAGCTTTATAAATCGGTGTTGGAAACCGTGTGCCAGACTCAACAGATAAGCCAACGTCAAAGCCCTAGGACTTCAACTATAAGCCCTGCAGGCTTGATCAAAGGGCGCTGCAGATTGTGTCTGTATTTTGGCTCGGGGGAGGGGTCAAAGCCAGGTCTCTGGGTATAACTCCCGGTGCAACGGTGGAGCTCAACATACATACGGTGGGGTCCATTCCTTTCTGCCGGCCTGACACCCATAGGTACCTCTAGGTATTTAAAAGTACCTGGGTACCTATGGAAGTCACACCTCTGATGGGTGTGGTTTAGTCTTAAGGGGTGTGTTCTTTTCACCCACTGTGTAATATAATAAACAGACAGTAGGTGGCAGTAGGGCAGTAGGATAGAGGCCAGTGCAACATACATACATACATATAGGGAGGGGGAAGTGAAACAAGACAAGACAGACCACAGTGGCCTTGTGGTTATAGAGTATATGTGTCCGCCCTGACACTGGGAGGTCGGCTGGTTCGATCCCCGCGGCCAGAGCCCATCTAAAAGAATGGTTATACGATATATAGAGAGGGGGTCGGAAACCGAGCGCTCGAAGCGCTCGAAGCGCTGTTCACGCGGCAACCTGAACTGAGACCGAAGCTGGAGTTGGAGAAATGCATTGTTTTTCAACGAGGGGCGGCCGCAAACGAGAGCTGTTTTTTTAAAGCATGTTGCGCGACATGTTTCAACTGTTTTGAAGTATTGTACACAGTAAACGAAAGTCTCTTTTATGTTGTACTATTACTACAAAACAATTTAAAAATAAAGGGATTTAAGCATCATTAAAAGCTGGGCTGTTGCCCTGTGAGTCCAATGCATTTCTGCCTATATATACTTCCGGTCCAGGACTTGGCCCGGTTGGTTGTCCTCCCCACGCTCAATGCGTACCGTATAGTCTATGAGCTATAGGAGAATATAGAATATATATATATATATATATATATATATATATATATATATTATATATAGAATATAGGAGCCATTGGACTGAAGCCCCATGAAGTGAACGCAAGTTTGCGTAACTCTTGTCTATATCTAACCAATTTTGCGCGGGAACCCCTTTTGGTGGTAGCATTATGTTATGCTTTAGCTATTCAAAAAATAGCAGATCTACAAGCTCATAGCGCGCCACCGAGTGGCGCGCTACGAGCTTGTATAGGTCTGCTATTTTAGAAAAATCGAAGAGCGACTGACATAGAGACATAGCTTTTTCAGAAAACTGTCAGGATGTATAGAAGACATTTTTAGAATCTGATCTCAGGTCAGAATGGGCTAAGGGCCGATTCATACTTCTATTTTACCGCTGTATAGTGTCGAAATGATTTCGGCTCGTCAGAAATGTTCAGTAGCACCGAAGAGACGACTTTAGGACGGTACCCGTCAAGGTTTAATTATGAGGCGACGGTTTGCTACAAATTGTTGCTATTTTCTTTTTAATGTCTTGGTTTAACCCGAGCAAAAGTAACAACAGGTGATATCGGAATGGAATTACATTGGCTACAGTGCAATTTTAACCCATTCTGAACGGGAACCCATTTTGCTGTTGGCATCATGTTATGCTTTAGCTATTGAAAAATAGCAGATCTACAAGCTCATAGCACGCCACCGAGTGGCGCGCTACGAGCTTGTAGAGGTCTGCTATTTTTGAAAAATCGAAGAACGACTGCATGACATTTTTAGAATCTGATCTCAGGGTCAGAATGGGTTAATCAGACCAGTGTGTGTGTGTCCAGTGGAAACCTCGTATGATCTGATCTCAGGTCAGAATGGGTTAAGGTGGTGGTGGTGGTCTGTATACATGTCAAAGTGCCATGGTTTGAGCTTGACTCCAGATTTGCAGAACAATGACATTCCAGGATCCTGGGGCTGATTACAGGACATTATACATGCCATTGCTTTTACTGTCTCGGTATATGGGAGCTGTTATTACTGTCTTAATAATAGTCGGGTCGGGTATGTCAGTACAGTACAGTACATACAGTACAGTACAGTACAGTACAGTACAGTACCTTCTCAAACAATGGCGTGTATACACCGTTCACCTGATTCTGGTGCAGGGCACACTCCACATGACGAGTAACTATTAAGTACATGTACTCAAGTATGCTGCAAGGGATAGTTCAGATTTTTTTTTAAACTTAAGCTGTATGAAATACTTGCCATTAATATAGTGGTTGCAACTGTTTTAATTGATTGCCAGAGTCCCGTGGTGGGAGTTCTGCTCTGGTTTTGGTGAAATATGAAGTATAATTCCGGGTCATTTTGTGGGTGGGGCACTGCATGGGGGCCACGCATTAAAAGTAAAGAGCTTTTTGAAAAATCGTGAAAATGTCGCACAAATCTTTGAATGTATATATTCTTTCACAGCGAACGTTTTCAACTCGACTCTTTGCTTATAATTCTGAGGGGTTCCTGGACCGACATATTTTCAAATAATATTTTGTTTTTCCAATGTTTTCAAAAAGACTAAATGATGATTTTCTGTCAGATTTTCTTTCTGTCAGAATTTTTTTCTGTCAGAATTTTTTTCTGTCAGAATTTTTTCATCAGAACTTTCTGTCAGACACGTGTTCTGACGTGTGTGTGTGTGTGTGTGCAGCCTATATACTTCCCGTGGTGGGTGATGGAGATGCTCTCCACCTCACCTCACCCTCACCGCCTCATCCATAAATGTAATGTATGCATGCGTTCTAAATGAAAACACGCATACATTAAGCCCGGTACATGTCATTTACATGTTTAATATGGCCACATGCGTGTTCGTCAACGTACAGTATGCATACAGTACATGACTGCTTAAATTACTGTGTGTGTGTGTGCGTGTGTGCGTGTGTGTGGCCACGCGCATGTGAGAGCATTAGCATTTTAGCCTACACTCAAGCTCGACATTTTAATGCCATGCGTGCATCTAATTTTCCGTGAGTGCACGCAGAGAGGATGCACGTGAATAACTATACTGTACTGTGCTGTACTGTGTGTGTGTGTGTGTGTGTGTGTGTGTGTGTGTGGTGTGTGTGTGTGTACATTTTATTATCGCATGTTACACTTAATTGGGGTTATTTAGATGGGGAGGGGGGGGGGGGGGGGGGGTGGTTGTCTGTGCAAAATGCAATCTCGTGCGCAAGAGTGCATTTCACATGCGGCGGGTTATCGTGGTTGTTTGTTCTCCCTGTGTGTGTGTGTGTGTGTGTGTGACAGGATGTTCAAAGCAATGTAAGAGGGGGAGTCTTGATCTTAAACACGTTATCTCTCCCTCCCTCCCTCTGTCTCTCTCTCTCTGTCTCTCTCCTCCCCCCCCCCCACACACACACACACACACACACACACACCACTGTCCTCTCTGTCAACCAGAGAGAGAGAGAGAGAGAGAGAGAGGCCAACTTAGTGCTGCACACAATTCTTCACAAAATGACATCATTCGGTGTCTGTGTAGATCTCGATCTTTTTTCCCCGATTAGGTCGTGTAGCAGCAAAAGCACACAATGTGCTTTACCAGGGCAAAAAAAAACAACCTATGTCATGCCATGGGGACTCTTAATTTGAATTGACTCTGAGAGTGTGCAAAATGGGTTCCATTTGTATACACACTCTCAGAATGACACACCAATATATGGGTCAAGTTGGTCCCTTATACTATATATCCCATTCTGACCTGAGATCAGATTCATACGAGGTTTCCACTGGACACACACTGGGTCTGATTAACCCCATTCTGACCTGAGATCAGATTCTAAAAAACTGTCAGTCGTTCTTTCGATTTGTTTCAAAAATAGCAGACCTACAAGCTCGTAGCGCGTCACTCGGTGGCGCGCTATGAGCTTGTAGATCAGCTATTTTAGCTGGTATAGGGACTCCCTGGAACTCCCTCAATTACAATGGCATTATACAATGACATTGCAATTTACAATTACATTGTAATTTACAATTACAATGTATAGACATTTGCAGTAGCAGACTTAATCCAGAGCGATTTACAGTATAAGCAAGAACAACACTGCATGGTAATACATCAAATAGAAATATTCATCTATAGGATCATAAGTATATACGCTAAGAACCTGACATCCGTCTAATAGAATATCTATCTAATGATTCCATCCGTGCACCTGCTGTAATAACATGAAGGAGGTGTTCCTGCTTTCATCTCTCTCTCTCTCTCTCTCTC
>NC_137865.1:3028993-3036493 GCF_963924005.1 Protomyctophum bolini
ACACACACACACACACACACCATAGCCACTCCTGCCAACAGCAACATCACGTTATCACATTCATATTTTGCTGGTGCGTGCGTGTGTGCGTGCCTACACTGTACATGTGTTGACTATACAGTCTATTCCCTCCCCGCTGCCGCACGGGTACACAGATCCTACCGTCTGTCGCGGAGCATCCCAGTATTTAACCCATTCTGACCTGAGATCAGTTTCATACGAGGTTTCCACTGGACAACACACTGGT
Source organism: Protomyctophum bolini (assembly GCF_963924005.1). Classification (NCBI taxonomy): domain Eukaryota; kingdom Metazoa; phylum Chordata; class Actinopteri; order Myctophiformes; family Myctophidae; genus Protomyctophum; species Protomyctophum bolini. Next base: position 3,029,241 of record NC_137865.1, read on the forward strand.
CTGATCAACCCATTCTGACCTGAGATCAGATTCTAAAAAATGTCAGTCGTTCTTCGATTTTTTCCAAAAATAGCAGACCTACAAGCTCGTAGCGCGCCACTCGGTGGCTGCGCTACGAGCTTTGTAGATCTGCTGTTTTTCAATAGCTAAAGCATAACATGATGCTAACACCAAAATGGGTTCCCGTTCAGAATGGGTTAAAACACGATATAAAACACGATTACAAGTCGATAAGAAAAGCAACACCTTGTCGTGACATTTTTCCTAACACATGCCGAGGCTGGAATGCTAACGGCGATGATGACGATAATAACCCTCAGCTGTGTATAATATAGCAGTTATAGTTCCTGTAGTTTATTTATTTATAGCCCATTCTGGGCGCCAGGAACCCCTTTTGGTGTTTTAAAAAAAAAAAAAAACCATTCTGACCTGATCGATTTTTCTAAAATAGCAGATCTACAAGCTTGTCGCGCGCCACTCGGTGGCCACGCTATGAGCTTGTAGATCTGCTATTTTTCAATAGGGTTCTCGCCCAAAATGGGTTAAGCATTATGTTATGCTATATATAGCTATTGGAAAAAAATAGCAGATCTACAAGCGTTTTTTTTTTTTTGTTAATCGTGGAAAATGTTTGGCGCAAATCTTTGAATACGTATTCTTTCAGAGCCAGAGCCGGGGTCTGAACAACATGTTTTCAGATGGGGGGGGTCCCCGGGGCCAAATACAGATATTCTTTTGAGGTTCTTGACATGAATATTGAGCACCACTGACATAGAAACATATAGGGTTAATGGGCCTATACTGTAAATGGGTTAGTTAGTTAGTTAGTTAGTTAGTTAGTTAGTTAGTTAGAGGTGACTCGTCTATATGTCCTGGGTTGGTGCTTGAAATTAAACGGGTTGAGAATCACTTGCTATAGAGCCGTTAAAAAATCTTCTCCCTGGAATATCTTTTTTTTCAAATTGGGGTCTGCGGGCTAAATTATATAGTGTCAATTTGGGGGTCCTTGACATGACAAAGTTTGGGAACCACTGCTGTAGTAGTGGATAGAGTTTACTATCTGTCTGTCTGTCTGTCTGTCTGTCTGTCTGTCTGTCTGTCTGTCTGTCTGTCGAAATATAGCTCTCTCTACCCGTCGCTTCAAAGGAGCGACACTGCATGCACCTAATTGAAACATTAGAAACAGCTGTGCTGGCAGTCCCCGCAGGCATGTGGCTACTATAGCTAAGCTAGGTGTTACTATACACGTGTTTATTTACACATTTCTGCCCGTGTATAGTGGCTTGCATCTGTCATTAACGTATAACGCACAACACCCTCGTGTGTAAGGGGGGGGGTTGACACCATAACGACTGCCCGACTTCCGGAAAGGAAATAGAAAAGGAAATTAAATCTTTCAGGTTGCCTTGTCGACAAGGCATAAGTGCATTCCATCTTTATTAAATAGTATTGACTCTTCATGAAGAACGACACGGTACCTTTCTTTTTATACGCTCAATTACGGTGTTTTCAAAGTGACCGTCGATTGGAATGAACATTATAAGCGTGTGACCCCTTTTGGGGGGCGAGTATAGAACATGTTCCTGTACTTGCCCGACGTCCAATAAGTGCCTCCGAGACCTTTAGTGTCGACCGGACCCCCCTGAAAGTATTGACCCCACCTTCCACCTTCCCTTGACCCCCTCCACGTTGGACCATTACCGCTGCCTATGTGACTGCTCTAGCATTGATTGGAAACATTTAGCTTAATATAAGAGCTGGTGGTTTTCAACCAGTTGTCCCAGCTAAATGATGGAGAGTTGGTAACCAAATTGACCCTTTTTATAGATGTTTAACCTGTTTGGACCATGTCGATTCTACAAATGTCTTCTAAATCCTAAAAGTTTTCTGAAAAAACCTGTACTGTACTGTACTGTACTGTCGGTCACACCCAAAAATCACCTAATGGCTTACTAAAGGGACTACAGATGAAATGTAGCTTCGGCTATCTCTGGCCCATTTACATCATTGATGTGAAAACTGACATGTTGATTAATGAGCTTTGTCCCTGTCAAATAAATAAATAAATAAATGCAAATAAAAACTCGGCTTCCCATCATGCACCTGTGCACACAGTGCGAAGCTCAATGGCGCCACCTTGTCACCTGTCGGTTCTCTAAACAGACACGCGCGCACGTACGGCCGCACGCACGCATACATAGGGCCACGCAGTGAGTGCGTGCACCACTCAGAAATGTGCTCTTTCGTCGTGATCGATAGTGAGGACCTTATTATTCTAATGATGAGAGTTGAAAGGGTGGGCGAAGCGGTCCCGTTATATGAAGCAGCTCATCGCTGGAGCGCATCTGCGCCAATATATAACCACGGCAAAAAGGCACATATACATATACCCTCTGGTGTAATGTCGCTTAACTCGTTTAGACCTGAGATCAGATTTTTTTTTTAAATGTCTTCTACATCCTGACAGTTTTCTGAAAAAGCTATGTTTCTATATGTCATGTCATCTTAAAATATGTTGTTCCAGGGACCCACCCCCCCCCCCCCCCCACACACACACACACACACACACACACACACACACACACACAGAGAGAAGCAAAGGTTTGAGTTAAAAACGTTCGCTCGGAAAATAATATATATTCAAAGATTTATTTCACCATGTTTAAAGGTAGAGTATAAGTGATTTCACTTGATTCAAATATCACTTATTTTTTTGTTTTCTTGTGATAATCCTCTCTACTATAGAGTGTGCTGACCATATAAGGAGTTCCTCCCTGTCCCCAGTTAACCCCTGGGGGTCAAAAAAACTCTCTATCCTGATTGGACGAAGCCAAAAACGAAACCTACGTTTTTTTGAGTGAAATCACTTACTCTATACCTTTAAAAAAATAGCAGACCCGCAAGCTAGCTCGTAGCGCGGCACTCCTACGAGCTTGCAGGTCTGCTATTTTTCAACGGCCGCTAGAGCATAACATAATGCTTTTTTTTTTAAAAACACAAAAGGGGTTTTTCCCGTCATGAATGGATTAATTGAGTCCTCTGTCAATATGTACTATATACAAACTACACTGTTATCCCCCCCCTCCGACCCTCGGTATATACACACACTTTGGCCTCCAAACAAAGACCCCAAACCCAAACGCTTCAACAGTCATCCAATACGAGGAGCACGTTGTTGTTATTATTATTGGCTGCAGCCTTGTGGGGCTGTCTGCGTTGCATAATGTCGGGAGTCTGTGTGAATAACACATTTACGCCTGACAGTTTTCTGAGATAACACCTCATGTTTCTGTGTCATATTTCGTGTCGGGGACTCCCAGAATTACCTGTATCACAGAAGCAAAGATTTGAGTTAAAAACCTTCGCTCGGAAGCTTTGCGCTTTACATTTTCACGACTTTTTTTCAAAAATAGCAGACCTACAAGCTCATAGTGCGGCACTCGGTGGCGCGCTATGAGCTTGTAGATCTGCTATTTTTCCAATAGCTATATAAAGTATAACATAATGCTTTAAAAAAACACCAAAAGGGCTTCCTCCCCTCCCACCCAGAATGGGATAAAACCACGACAACGATATCCTCCATTAAGCCATTCTGACCTGAGATCAGATTCAAACGAGGTTTCCACTGGACACACACTGGTCTGATTAACCCATTCTGACCTGAGATCAGATTCTAAAAAATGTCAGTCGTTCTTCGATAAAAAAAAAAAAGCAGACCTTCAAGCTCGTAGCTCGAGCTTGTAGATCTGCTATTTTTCAAAAGCTAAAGCATAACATGATGCTGAACACCAAAACGGGTTCCCGGTCAGAATGGGTTAAGCCTGACCTGAGATCAGATTCTAAAAAAAATGTCTATACATCCTGACAGTTTTCTGAAAAACGCCATGTTTCTATGTCAGTCGTTCTTCCATTTTTCAAAAAATAGCAGACCTACAAGCTCGTATAGCGCGCCACTCGGTGGCGCGCTATGAGCTTGTAGATCTGCTATTTTTCAATATAGCTAAAGCTATAACACCAAAAGGGGTTCCATGCACTTCCCGGCCAAAATTGGTTAACCATAAAAGCATTTGCTATAATATCGATCGCTTCGGCGTGTGTATAGTATTGGATATGAGCGGCGGTGCACCGGTTTGGATGGCCGTTTTGGATGGTCTTTTTTTATTGATTTGTTTTTTTATATAGTGGCGTTGTCGGGCAAAACGGAACTTTAACCATGCTGTCGAAACGCAGAATGTCGATTTTAAAAATGGACTCTCTCTCTCTCTCTCTCTCTCTCTCTCTCTCTCTCTCTATCGCTATGTGCCAGAACATTCCACACGGCCAACACTACACAATTCACCACGAGAATTCACTCGTATAGGAACGCGTGTGTGTGCGTGTGTGTGTGTGTGTGTGTGTGTGTGTGTGTGTGTGTGTGTGTGTGTGTGTGTGTGTGTGTGATTGATGAGGGGAAGAGAGAGAGGGAGGGAGGGAGGGATGGAGACGGTGTGTGTGAGAGAGAGCGATAAGGAGGGGAAATAAAGAGTGTGTGTGTGAGAGAGAGAGAGAGGGCGAGATATCGACCCGTACATTGTGCCTTTTAGCCAACTCTGTGCGTGGAATTTTAAAACGCTGCAGCATTTGGTGGAGTAGACCTTTACGATAGCGTGCGTGTGTGCGTGCGTGTACAGTATGTGTGTGTGTGTGTGTGTGTGTGTGTGTGTGTGTGTGTGTGTGTGTGTGTGTGTGTGTGTGTGTGTGTGTGTGTGTGTGTGTGTGTGTGTGTGTCGTCGATTTCAACGGTGAACAAAGCAGATCTATACACACGCTCACACGCGGTGCGCGACACGTTGTGTGTCGTGATCTTGTAGATCTGCATAGTTTCCGCGACTTCTGTGCGAGACGCTCTCGGATGAACCCTGTGGGGCTCCTTCCTTCCCCAGACAGTTACGTATAGTGTCGAAGTGTCCTTGAGCAAAGACACTGATATGAACCCCTGATTGCTCCTTATTGATGTGCTGGTTGGTTGGTGCCTTGCGTGGTTTCTCTCCGCCATCGTCGGTGTGTGAATGTGTGTGTGTGAATGGGTGAATGTACTAATGCACGATCTATGTAAAGCGCCTTGGATAAAGGCGATATATATAAATGCACTGTTTACCTCAAAGTTGGCCTTCATCATTATTGACCTGGCCTGTGTAGTTTAATGCAGATTGTTGATTAATTATTGACGGCATCCTATGGCGGGTGTATAGTTTCAATACAGATTATTGATTTACTGTTAGATCAAAGATAGGTCCTTGGTTTACCTATGATCCTAGATGACTGTTTCTATGCATTGTGATGTATTACCATGTGTCGTTATTTTCTTACTGCCACTCGGTGGCGCGCTACGAGCTTGTAGGTCTGCTATTTTTTGAAAAATCGAAGAACGACTTGACATTTTTTTTTAGAATCTGATCTCTGGTCAGAATGGGTTATAATCAGACCAGTGTGTGTGTGTGTGTGTGTGTCCAGTGGAAACCTCGTATGAATCTGATCTCGGGTCAGAATGGGTTATAATCAGACCAGTGTGTGTGTGTGTGTGTGTCCAGTGGAAACCTCGTGTGAATCTGATCTCAGGTCAGAATGGGCTAATAATTATAACAAAAATGCATGCATGCGCGGTCAACAAACTGACTGCTTATCCCTGTCTGTGTGTCACATTCTATCTCTCCCAGCAGGGAGTCACCTGTCTGTCATCAGGTGATAATTTCTCAGAGGGGGGAGGGGAAACCTCTATTCAACCATCAAATCAATGATTAATTAAATGACCACGGAAATAAACAACTCATAAAGCGTGCAGGCGATAATTATCGGTAATGAATGCAAATAATTATAAGCAGAACATGGCTCTGACTCTCTCTCTCTCTCTCTCTCTCTCTCTCTCTCCTCACACTGCGATTCCGTCAAGACATTTTTAGCACCATTTTGGATTTTGGATTTTTTTTGTTATCCCTGAATGGAAACGGGGTCACTGAAAAACTGAACTCTTGTGCTTGAAATGGGGTATAATTATGTTTTGGGACATTATGTTTGTTTGCTTTGAATTATAGAAAGCAATTGAACTTGCATGATACCTCGCCTAATATGCACAGTTTATAGCTTAATATTTTGTATCTCTCTCTCTCTCTCTCTCTCTCTCTCTCTCTCTCTCTCTCTCTCTCTCTCTCTCTCTCTCTCTCTCTCTCTCTCTCTCTCTCTCTCTCTCTCTCTCTCTCTCTCTCTCTCTCTCTCTCTCTCTCTCTCCAGACAGTGAACTTGTCCTAACCCTCAACATTATTATTACCCAGCCTTTCCTAATCGTTGCCTAATGCGGCCTCATTATCTCCAGTCCTCTGTGTGTGTGTGTGTGTGTGCGTGTGTGTGTGTGTGTGTGTGATATTGAGTGTATATGTATTCTTGCAAGAAGAAATAATAGAGAGATTAGGACAGAATCCTCCCAAAGCGAGTGTATTCTTCTATAGTCTTGATTTGGTGTGTGCGTGTGCGTGTGCGCGTCGTGGAGTGTGTGTGTGTGTGTGTGTGTGTGTGTGTGTGTGTGTGTGTGCATGTGTGTGTGTACATTGGTGTATCTCTGTTTGTTTTTCAATGCCAGTCTGTCCTGGGTGTAGAAAAAGCCTTTAAGTCGAGACGCTTTGTTGTGGCAACGTTGCACGCACGCACGCACGCACGCACGCACGCACGCACGCACGCACGCACGCACGCACGCACGCACGCAGCATCTTGAAGCGGCATGCTCCGAATAAAGAAAGATATTAGAGCATTTATATACTCCTTTCATTATTCCATGTATAACCTCTCTATAAGCTCAGAGCTGTATATGATTTGGTATGATTTCTTCACATTCTTATACTGTTTAGGAAAAAAAAATAGTGTTGTTTCGTGTTGTGTTTTCTCTCGTGGACCTCTGTGTGGACCTTCGGATGTGAGTTGAACACGTTTGCTGTGAAGGAATACATTATTCAATGATTTGCATATTACATTTTCAGGGTTTTTCGAAAAAAAAGTATAGCAGCTGTTTTTCATGAATGTGGTTAAAGTGGTTCAAATCTGAAGTGACACGGATGGGTTCAGGGTCCCAATGGGTTTGAACCATTCTGGGCAGGGAACCCATTTTTGGTGTTTTAAGCATTATGTTACACTTTTTAGCTATTGAAGAATGTATCTACAGATCTACTCTACAAGCCGAGCTTGTATAGGTCTGCTATTTTTGAAAAATCGAAGAACATTTTTTT
>NC_137865.1:3043993-3046493 GCF_963924005.1 Protomyctophum bolini
GGGACGGCAGTCAAACGCTGGCACCTTTTTGTCCACCAGGGGGCAGTGAGTGTGTTTTTAAAGTAAATGTACTTAGTTTCTTTTGGGTTTCCACCTCTGGCAGGCAGAGTGTGCTCAGGATGCAGAGCGCTATATGGGTGCTTTTTATTGGATGAAACACTGAACACACACACGCACGCACACACCCACACACACACACACCCACACACACACACACACACAGACACACACGGTGGGCTGAAGCATTAGCATTCACCGCAGCCGATGTGTGTAACGTGTTGCCGGATGCACACACACACACACACACTCGCGCAGGTGAAACGCTTTTCCAATCTTGCTCCCGACGCATCCGTGCGGGTATAAATTGATCAAAAAGAGCTCCCCCCGTTCAACGAATCACGTTGTTTATTATTATTATTATTCTTCTTCTTCTTTAGACCTCATCAAGCAGGAGGGGATATTTATTCATTCATTCATTCATTCACGTGGGCCTTTTGTGATGCTCTTTATTTGTGTGTGGAGAGAGAGAGAGAGAGAGAGAGAGAGAGAGAGAGAGAGAGAGAGAGAGAGAGAGAGAGAGAGAGAGAGAGAGAGAGAGAGAGAGAGAGAGAGAGAGAGAGAGAGAGAGAGAGAGAGAGAGAGAGAGAGAGAGAGAGAGAGAGAGAGAGAGAGAGAGAGACAGAGACAGAGACAGAGACAGAGACAGAGACAGAGACAGAGACAGAGACAGAGACAGAGACAGAGACAGAGACAGAGACAGAGAGGCAGGCAGAGAGAGAGAGAGAAATATGAACATCCCATCTTTAAGCTGTCAGTGTAGAGCCATGAGCCTTACCCTGCCAGAGTCTTACGTATATTAGGGAAACTATAGACAGATGATTAGACATCGCATCTTAAACAGACTATAATCTTTCCAGAAGAACGTAATGCAGTTATATATATATATATATATTATTATAAATATAATTTCTGGGGGTCCTTGACATGAAATATTGAGAACCACTGATATATAGAAACACATGGTATTTCAGGGAAACTGTTTTTTGGAACTGGATTTCAAAGACATTTTCTAAATTTCGAACTCTATATATGGGTTAACTCTATGAATGGTTTAACGTCATTAGACTGAGGACACATAGGAAGGCACAGCAGCAGTCTACCTTGAAGCCTTTGTGAATGTCGTGCTTCAGACAGGAAAGGAACAGAGCAGACTAGTATACCTCATTCACACCTTTCCATCTAGCATACAACATTGACGCATGCTAGATGTAAGCAAGATGTAAGTGTCATGGCCGCCCCCAATGCATTTCCAATGGAAGTCGCATGGTTCCATACAACATTTTGGACTACAGGCTGTTTGTACGGCTTTCGGCTGTGTTTTTTAGACCGCCCCCAGGGTTGATGTGGTTAACGTATAATGTTTTCTTAAAATCGCCAAAGTAACTAGTAACTAAAGTTTTCAAGTAATTGTAGTGGAGTGAAAGTACACATTTTTCCCTCTGAGATGTGGTGGACACTCAGGTAAAGTACAAATACCTCAGTACTTGAGTAAAAGTACTTAGTTACTTTCCACCACTGCAGACTAGAACACAACCACAAGTTGTTGCATCAAGTCAGTCAGAACAAAAGGAAGGAGAGAGTGACTACAGAATGAGAGAGATAGAGAGAGAGAGAGAGAGAGAGAGAGTCCGAACGGATAAATCTCTTTATTAGAACTATGACGAAGAATGTCTGTCGAATACCTGTACTTCCACTGACGATAACTATATGAATAATAAACACTATACGCTATGATGACTAAACCCGAGACTAAATATACTGACAATTTCATCAACACACTAAAACAATATTTTCTGTGAGCTTGTAGATCGGCTGTTTTCAGCATGCAACAAAGTGTAAAATGACTCCTGCTGGATCTCTTCTTCGTGACATTTTAGTCCGTAGTTTTTATTTGCGGACGAAACTGTCAGTATATTTAGTCTTAAGTTTTAGTCACCATATAGCTTAGTTTCCATTTGGTTTCCATTTAGTTTTCGTCAGTTAAAAAAGGTAGTAGATTTCCCGTCATAGTATTTAGTAGACGAAATCAACACTGTAGGGCCTATTTGCTCCATCTTTTCTTCACCATTGAGTAACCGGGTCACACTTGGTTCTTCACACGCACGCACACGCACACACACCCCCCCACACACACACACACACACACGCACGCACACGCACACGCACACGCACACACACACACGTACTGCAGATCTGGGTCACTCTGTTCAAGACATTAAGACTGTATAGCAGGCACACTAATTCCACGCTCATAAAGAGGCTGTAATTTAGCCTGTGTAAGACAGACGCACAAGCGTGAGCATGCACACACGCACGCACACACACACACACACACACACACACACACACACACACACACACACACACACACACATACAGCTCCTATATGCAATAATTTCCCCAATTGGTGTTGAGAAATGAGAATTGCTCCACAGAATGT
>NC_137865.1:3051493-3071493 GCF_963924005.1 Protomyctophum bolini
TCTCAGGGACTCAGAGAGTCAGAATATAAGGTTGTTTAGTTTTGGTTTCCTAATGTTTGTCTCAGGGACTGAGAGTAGGTTCTTTAGGGCAGATTCACACTGAGTCTGTTTGATTCAGCTGTAACAATTCCAAACATGCAAACATGACCTGCTTTGATTACAGTCTAAATATGTAGCTCAATGACTAGTATTGAAATGTTATTGTCTTTTTTTACGTCCAATGTATTTGGTATTTAGTTCATAATGTTAACATAAGTAAATGCATTTGAAATTAAAATTGAAATATAGGAAAAAGTAGCCGATCTACAAGCTCAAAACATCAGCAATTGTTTTGCTACGACATTGGGATAATTTCCAATGTGGCCCTCTGGAGTGAGTGTGGAACTATAGTGGCCCTCTGGAGTGAGTGTGGAACTATAGTGGCCCTCTGGAGTGAGTGTGGAACTATAGTGGCCCTCTGGAGTGAGCGTGGAACTATAGTGGCCCTCTGGAGTGAGTGTTTCAACTATAGTGGCCCTCTGGAGTGAGTGTGGAACTATAGCGGCCCTCTGGAGTGAGCGTGGAACTATAGTGGCCCTCTGGAGTGAGTGTTTCAACTATAGTGGCCCTCTGGAGTGAGTGTGGAACTATAGTGGCCCTCTGGAGTGAGCGTGGAACTATAGTGGCCCTCTGGAGTGAGTGTTTCAACTATAGTGGCCCTCTGGAGTGAGTGTGGAACTATAGCGGCCCTCTGGAGTGAGTGTGGAACTATAGTGGCCCTCCGGAGTCACGCTCTGACAGTTAGCCTACAGGGCTATAGCCACCCTCTTTACGCCATGCAGTGACCCTCAACCTGCGGCAAAGCGAATCTTTTTTTAAATCCGGGGCTCAGCGTGTTCGCGCTATAGCGACTCGAACGCCGTCTCCTCGCCTCTCTCTATAGCGACCCCCACAACGTCGCAACATTAACACTGCCTCAGGCTGTGGTGGTGACGAGCGCTCGGGGAGTCATGGTGGCACCCATAGGGACACTTCTCCTCTGACACATAGACATTGGGGCGAGCCGGTGTTCGGTGACCTTCATGTCACCAGACAGCTTCTCTAGTACTAGTACACCCACTCGGCTACAAGCCCCCCCCCCCTCCCCATATCGCGTACCCACAACAGACACCACAACATATGCCATATGGAACGGTCAGGGTCATTCACCCAGCATGCTGGCAGAGACACTGTCCTTATGCACATGCACGCACGTGAACACACACGCACGCGCACACACACGGAAATGCACACATGATTAATTAATCATCACACCGCAAGCTATGGTGTTTTGTTTATTTGTTTTCCACTTACGAGAGCATTTACAGATCATGCTAACACAGAGAATGAGTAAAAAAAAACCCTCCAGGTCCCAGGAGAGAGAGTCACGTCACGTTCATTCGGTTATTTTTGTTTCGTTCATTTTGTTTACCCAATTAAATAGGGTGCAGTACGTTAGTTAGACTATAGTCATTGGTTTCCGACAAAACGACAACCCACCTCAAACCCTAACGTAACCATAACCACGAGCACGGGAGCGAGTCTGATATGCGTCCGCATGTTGAACTATAATGCTCAGTCGGATTTACACACCTCTGAAAGAAAAATATGATTCAAAATTGTATTGCTTTTTCAGTTTAGTCACAAGGGAATAACTGTGATCCACAGTACACACACACACACACACACACACACTGTTAGGATGTACAGTATATATGGTTGATTCATCATGAGGTATTGTGATGGCAAAATTATCCCGGGGGAAAAAATCTAAATAATTTGGCGGAAGCAACATTGGCGTCTGCGTCTGCTGCTTCTTCATATCCATAAATAATAATCCATAATAACAGTTTATTTCTGGAACACAGTTCTTCTTTTTTGCGCGGTATATTATTATTTTTAACTAAGCATTATGTTATACTTTAGCTATTGAAAAATAGCAGATCTACAAGCTCAGAGCTTGTAGGTCTGATATTTTTTGAAAAATCGTAAAAATGCGGCACAAATCTTAGAATATATATTCTTTCGGAAGACTTTGTTTTTGTTAATTTTCGACGTCAGCCGTCAGTTTAGTCGTATAGTCTTTGGACTGGAACTTAATTTAGTTTTTGTCACATTTTAGTCACCTGGAATGTGTTGTCTAGTTTTAGTCGAATAAAATGTATTTTGATGCCGTCATAATGAGCTGTGACGCGTTGTGAGCTTGTAGATCTGCTATTTCCAGCATGCAACCAAGTGTTAAAATGACTCATAGTAGATCTCTTGTCCACTCCATAGTCCCTTCCTAACATTTTAGTCTAGTTTTTTATTTGTCGACGAAATTGTCAGTATATTTTAGTCTTCTTCTAGTTGTAGCCATTGTATAGCTTCAGTTTTCACTCATAGTTTCCATTCGTTTTTTTTTTCCCAGTGAAAATAGGTACAGTCGACGAGCATTTTTCGCCTCGTTTTCAGTCGACGAAAACAACGCCGGTGTATAGGATGTGAAATGTCATCATACTCTGGCGCTCTATACAGGAATGTACTGACTGACACACACACACACGCACACACACACACACACACACACACACACACGCACACACACTGTGTCTAAAACTCTCTCTCCTCCTATCCTCACCAACCATGCAGTCATCACTTCCATCCTTTCTCCTTCCATGTCCCTGCTTCCACTCTCTCTCTCTCTCTCTCTCTCTCTCTCTCTCTCTCTCTCTCTCTCTCTCTCTCTCTCTCTCTCTCTCTCTCTCTCTCTCTCTCTCTCTCTCTCTCTTTGCCTCTCTCTCCATTACAATAATGTAGGTCATCCATGTTACTACAGGCCTAGTAACTCATTCACACTGACATTTCACTTTCCTGCTCGCTTCCTTCCTTCCTTCCCTCCCTCCCTCCCTCCCATCCTTCCCTCCATCCCCAGCTGTTCCTTTTCCTTTAACCCATTCTGAACGGTAACCCATTTTGGTGTTAGCATCATGTTATGCTTTAGCTATTGAAAAATAGCAGATCTACAAGCTCATAGCGCGCCACCGAGTGGCGCGCTACAAGCTTGTAGGTCTGCTATTTTTTTTTTTATCGAAGAACGATAGAATCTGATCTCGGGTCAGAATGGGTTAATCAGACCAGTGTGTGTCCAGTGGAAACCTCGTATGAATCTGATCTCAGGTCAGAACGGGTTAAAACATATACAGTCCTTCCCAGTTCATCATCCTCGTCCTCGCTCGCCTGCTCTACTTTCTCTCCACAAACTATATTATATAGCCTTAGTTGGAAGGTTCAAATGGGGCGGCTCATGGCTGTGGCTTAACCCATTCTGACCTGAGATCAGATTCATACGAGGTTTTCACTGGACACACACTGGTCTGATTAACCCATTCTGACCTGAGATCAGATTCTAAAAAAGTCAGTCGTTCTTCGATTTTTTTCAAAAATAGCAGACCTACAAGCTCGTAGCGCGCCACTCGGTGGCGCGCTATGAGCTTGTAGGTCTGCTATTTTTCAATAGCTAAAGCATAACATGATGCTAAACACCAAAACGGGTTCCCGGTCAGAATGGGTTAAGGAGGTCGTCCAATGATCCCTGGGGGTCGGCGGTCGCCGGTTCGAATCCCGGCTCCTCCTCCTCCTCCTCCTCCTGTCTACGTGTCGAAGTGTCCTTCTTTGGGCAAAGACGCTGAGCGTGTTCAACCTGAATGAATGGACCTTTGTTGTATATAACGCACTTTGAGTATAGGCACGTATATAGTGCATAGAAAAGCCCCATAAAAAAATGCAATCCATTACAAATGGAAATAACGTTGTTTGTCGACGTCAACATTTTGATTCATTTAATTCCTTTTGCGTTCCTTTCGTTAGTTTTAGTAATATTTTTAGTCACCGGTGTCGCAGTGCGATACGTTGTGTGAGCGTGTATAGATCTGAGTGACCTCCCCGACAATTTAGTCATGGTCTTAATTTGTTGACTAGAATTGTCTCTCTTATATAGTTTCAGGCATCGTATATTTTTTGAGTGGTTTTGCGACCACTCCTATAGAACCAGCAATGTTCCGCCCGTCCCCTATATGTCCAATGTCCGTCCCTCATGGCATCCATTGTTCGGTATATGCCCATATGATGACCTACGGATTATGGTCTTAACCCTCTTATTGCTATATTTAATAGCATCTTATTGTGCATTGGGCCAGATTTGGCGACTTTTTGAATGAATATAGAAAGATGTGCGATATGACCACAATGTCACGACATGTCTCATTTTAAAGCTGCAAGTCTCTACTTTATACCGAAAAAGGAATGATGTTTCTAGCATGTTCCGTCGTTTACTTATAAGCATTTTAGTACACCTTGGTTTCACTTTTCACTGAAACCAAGGTGTACTAAAATGTTTAAAAAAAAACGTATTTCTCATTTGACTACACCTTCTAAGTCTAAAATGTGTATAGCTGAATGAATTGGACCGCCAACTATATAGTTCTGCACGATTCCTATGCTCACATTTATAAATGAGATGAGGTCGCATAATGTATATGGTGTCTGGATATTCCATCTATTTAACCCATTCTGATCGGGAACCCATTTTGGTGTTAGCATCATGTTATGCTTTAGCTATTGAAAAATAGCAGACCTACAGCCACCTACAGACCTACAGCCACCGAGTGGCGCGCTACGAGCTTGTAGGTCTGCTATTTTTGAAAAATCGAAGAACGACTTGACATTTTTAGAATCTGATCTCAGGTCAGAATGGGTTAATCAGACCAGTGTGTGTCCAGTGGGAAACCTCGTATGAATCTGATCTCAGGTCAGAATGGGTTAATCGCACGGCAGAAAACATCCCATACAAGGTGTCAGCCCGGCTGACTGACTGCAGTGACACGGGCGCTACTGTACCTCCCAAGCTTTATTTAGTGAAGCGTTTGGTGCCAAATCGACCCCCTCCGAGGGCCCTGGGGGCGCTACGCCAAAAGGCCCGCACGCATGCACGATTTGTGCGTGCGTGTGATTCGCGTGCGTGTGATCCGCGTGCGTGCGTGCCGCAACGCGATCACCGAACGACACCGTTTTCCGTTTGCGCGCCCATAGTGAATGCCAGCACTATATCGCCGATGTTCCCATAGAGTTATCAGGATGCTCCCATATAGAGTCATGAGGCTGCTCCCATAGAGTCATAAGGCTGCTCCCATAGAGTCATGAGGCTGCTCCCATATAGAGTTATAAGACTGCTCCCCATAGAGTCATAAGACTTCTCCCCATATAGTTATAATTCTGCTCCCATAGAGTTATAAGGCTGCTCCCATAGACACTGCTCCCACAAACACTATAGCTGGGGTTCCCGAGCTGTGTTACAAATCGGTGAACCATGAATTATACGCTTTCGACTGAAGCAACAGCTGTACCTATATTTGAAAATAGTCTCGCGCACACACGCACACACACACACACACACACACACGCGCACACACACAGGGCCCATGCAAGCTGTGGGCCCCCCCGGAGCTTATGCTCTAGTAAATCCCACTGTTAACCTGGGCCTGGAAGGCAGCGTGTGCTCAAGTGATGCTAACCGCGGAATCATGTCGAGCGAAAGTGAGCATTAGAGCGTGGTTACTCATAGACCATTCAAGTCCAGTATATTATCCCATTCTGAACGGGAACCCCTTTTGGTGTTGTTAGCATCATGCTATGCTTTAGCTATTGAAAAATAGCAGATCTACAAGCTCGTAGCGCGCCCACCGAGTGGCGCGCTACGAGCTTGTATATAGGTCTGCTATATTTTTGAAACATCGAAGAACGACTGACATTTTTTTAGAATCTGATCTCAGGTCAGAATGGGTCAATTAATCAGACCAGTGTGTGTGTCCAGTAGAAACCTCGTATGAATCTGATCTCGGGTCAGAATGGGTTAAGGATTGACTCGCTGCACGCACGCTGAGAGGGATGAAGTTCACGGCAGTGTGAACGAGAGCTCTCTCAGTATATAGCTGGTCTGATGATGATGAGTATCATCTTTCTTTTCAAATGATTAGGCTTCAATGCACCGGTTTTCCAATGCAATTGCATAATGGGCCCTTATTTGACGACCTGCACGGGAGGGTCGGTGTGTCGTGTGTGTGTGTGTGTGTGTGTGTGTGTGTGTGTGTGTGTGTGTGTGTGTGTGTGTGTGTGTGCATGTGCGTGCACGCGTTAAGACACTTCTGCATCTCTCGTTCTTTTTTCACTGCATGACGGAAACTAAACAACATTGAAATAAAAACCACGCTATGGTAACTATACATTTCGTAAACTAAAATGTTAGCCGGTATGGAGCGTCGCAGTCCCCCCACCCCCTTTCAGAACGACGAGTGGCCCAGGAAATGATTCTCCGTTCATTTTCTCCACAGGCTTTTCAAAAAGTATTTATATAAAGATGGTTACGCCAAAGCGGACAAAGCCAACTCGGATCGTGACGAAATCATGACAACAAACACAATATTTTGTGCCGATCAAAGCATTTGAAAGAAGAAAATAAAGGCAGGATATACACAACACTATTTGTTTGGTTTTTCTTATTACTAATTATTTGATCGGCCCAAAACATTGTAATTATTGTCATGATTTTTCACGATCCGAGTTGGCTTTGTCCGCGGCGTAACCGTCTGTGCATAATTGGATTCAACTTGTCTTAAAGGTATTGTAGACAAGTTTCCAGTGTTTGTACACAGAATTGATTGAGTGTTTCCAAACAAATTAAAATCTAGCTCCACCCCCCTCCCCCCGTCATTCTATTGGCTGAGCCAGGTCACTTCAGGCTATGGGGTTGTTGTTGCTGCTGGGAGGGACGCTATGGATATTGCGCTCGTATGGCTAAATATGACATTAAAAAATGATGAATTTCTATCGATATCATAGTTACAACAATGACATTGAGTTGACATGTTTTTTAAGGGTAACTGTAGCGTAATCACAATATCACAAGACTGACACGACGAGTCCCGCAAATGAGGAAGTAGGAAGTAGTGGAGCAGACTCACTGGCTCTCAATTCAATTATCTTTCATTTGTAATCGTGCATATAAAACATATTGCCCCTCAAATGCCCCAGGCACTACAGCATCGTTCATGTGAACTACTTTGTCCACGGTTATTCATTGCAATGAAGAAAAATCGCTATATGATCCGCGACGGCTTGTCACCGTTGGCGAGCACGGGTTGAATGCAAGCTTCAAGCCGGCCGGACCACCCTGACCCAACCATGCGCTATATACATAGCGATTCTCATAATTTCAACAGGCTTACATATTACATCATAAACATACTATTTCACATGAACAATGGTGAAACTAAGATATGGGGATAATATTATACTTGCAATGAAATCGCATTGCGATTTCATTATAATACTGCTGGGTCGAACACACAGTCACAGCCTCGCGCTGCAATTGGCTAAAAGTTTAAATCCCCTTTGACGTCCCGGGTAGTAAACTGTAGTGGATATAAACAGTGCATTCAGCCAGAGGGGGCCAAAGGGAGAGTGTGCTGTTGCAGGAGAACACCTCAGCATCATAATAAAGGGAAAGATAGAGGGAAAAAAGGCCAACAAAATACATTCATATATATTTTAAATCTTGGCTGGAAACTTGTCTACACTAACTTTAACGTCTCTGGCACTTAAACTGTTGGGCCCATTTGTCCAGAGGGAAAAGGGCTATAGTGACCATATCTGTGCACGCCACTGTTTTTCAACGAAATCAACACTGGTTTGGGAAAGACTGACTGCTGTTAGGCGTGTCTGTCCCTAGTGGCTGGTGTTGGTAGTACCAGACTGTTGAAGGTTTGTCTGTCCCTATAGTGGCTGGTGTTGGTAGTACCAGACTGTTGAAGGTTTGTCTGTCCCTAGTGGCTGGTGTTGGTAGTACCAGACTGTTGAAGGTTTGTCTGTCCCTAGTGGCTGGTGTTGGTAGTACCAGACTGTTGGACGGTGTGTCTGTCCCTAGTGGCTGGTGTTGGTAGTACCAGACTGTTGAAGGCGTGTCTGTCCCTAGTGGCTGGTGTTGGTAGTACCAGAGTGTTGAATGTTTGTGGCTGGTGTTACGGTAATATCAGACTTGTGCTGCTGTACAGGGTGCAGAACACGGCTGAGACTGCTTATTGTGGTTGATGTGTTAGCCTACATTATAAGGCTGGAATGCTAATTAGCCTACTCTACTTCTGGTGGCCTATAAAACGATATACCGCGCAACGCTGCGTCTCTCTCCGGTCCACAGCACAGTGGGGACTGCTGGCTCCTCTCCCTCTCCTCTCCTCTCCTCTCCTCTCCTCTCCTCTCCTCTCCTCTCCTCTCCTCAAACAATGAGTTCCAGAACAGTTGACAATTAAACGGCAGCCATACCCTTCCCTTTTTCAAATGTTTTATATAATCACCCACGGCACTTGAATGAACAGTATATCCTGCATGTTCCTTTGTCATTTCACAAAAATAAAAGTTTGACACTTTTTGAAAATCCATAAAAGAAAATATACAAAAACATTAACATTTAGTGAATGTATACTTGTCCTTTATCTTTCAGCATTTCTTTCCACAGTTAAGAAATTGACGTACTTTTTAAAATGAAAACAAAATCAACTTTGTACTATTCTCTTTTTTTTATATATATCATTTTTTATTATTTCAGTTCGGGGTCGGCAACTCGCATGCAACTCCTCTGCTGGAACACTCCATCATCGCAGTTCCTGTTTCCCCTCTCCTCTCCTCTCCTCTCCTCTCCTCTCCTCTCCTCTCCTCTCCTCTCCTCTCCTCTCCTCTCCACTTATTTCATAATCCTCTCCTCCTCTACTCTCGTTTGCTCTCCTCTCCAGACTGAAAGGAAAAAGCCCCCTCCTCTTTTGTGTGTGTGTGTGTGTGTGTGTGTGTGTGTGTGTGCGCGTACGTATACGTGCACATGTTGTACTTTGTACACTGACCCAGCTTTACTACAGTGCCGTCGGGACTCGACTCACAGACAGAGAGGACGGTGAGACAGACAGACAGACAGACAGACAGACAGACAGAGATGACAGTGAGACAGCATACAGACAGACAGAGAGGACGGTGAGACAGACAGACAGACAGAGATGACAGTGAGACAGACAGACGCATACAGACAGACGGAGATGACAGTGACTGATGGGTCGACAGCTCACAGACGTTGATGGATCATAACCCACGTCGGAAGGTACAGTTAAGGAGCGCCGGGCGGTGAATCATAATAATAATATAAAAGATGAGTTATATGCCGCCGCCGCCGCGCGGAAAGAAACCTTAACCTATTCTGACCTGAGATCAGATTCATACGAGGTTTCCGCACTGGACACACACACTGGTCTGGTTAAGCCATTCTGACCTGAGATCAGATTCTATAAAAATGTCAGTCGTTCTTCGATTTTTCAAAAAATAGCAGACCTATACAAGCCACTCGGTGGCGCGCTATGAGCTTGTAGATCTGCTTTTTTTCAATAGCTAAAGCATGACGTGATGCTATAACACCAAAATGGGTTCCCGTTCAGAATGGGTTAACCCATTCAGACCTGCAAACGCGTCCGTGTCACCTTATAGCTTTCGACCACTTTTTACTATGCTTCATCCGTTGAAAACAAGCTACAAGCTCATATAGCTCTATGAGCTTGTAGATCTGCCATTTCTTTTTGGAAAAAATCGTCAAAATATCCGTTCACAGCGAACGTTTTTAACTTGAATCTTTGCTTGTGGGGAGGTCCCCGGAACAACTTATTTTCAGAATGGGGTCGGCGGATATTTATGTGGGTCCTTGGCATGGGTCCCCCCCAGAAAACTGTCAGGATTTAGAAGACGGATTTGTAGAATCTGATCCTCATGGTCTTAAATGGGTTAAGAATGTGTTGTATTTACACCTGGGAACAGATTCTACACAAATGTCTTCTCTAAATCCTGACGGTTTTCTGATAAAACCCCATGTTTCTATGTGTCAGCGGTTCTCAAACATCTTCATGTCAAGGACCCCCAGAATTATCTGTTTTTGGCCGTCGACCGCCCTCTGAAAATATGTCGTTCCCGGGACGCCCCCCCCCCCCCCCCCCCCCCCCCCCCCTCCCCTCCCAGAAGCAAAGATTTGAGTTTAAAAACGTTCGCTCTGAAGGAATATTATATTCAAAGATTTGCACCACACTCTGTGCGCTAGCTTGCAGGTCGCTATATGGCCTTGTATAGATCTGCTATTTTTCAGTAGCTATAAAGTATATCATAATGCTTAATATAAAACACCGGGTTCCCCGCCCTGAATGAGTTAAGTTAATGTCGCAGCTGTTATAGGACGAGATGAAGAGGACGTGATTTATTGTCACCGGAACGCCAAACGGTGGGAAGACGAACACGGACACCGCCCTCCCCCCTCTATAGCCCATTGAGACCTGCAGAGACCTCTACAAGTTTTCTGAAAGAAAAAATATATATTTCTACTGTTTCTATATCGGTGGTTCTGCAAGCTGTAATTATTTCATGTCAATGAACCCCACAGAAATGATATGTATAATAATAATTGGCCCGCCGACTGTCATCTGAAAATATGTCGTTCCAGGGACCCCGCACGAAAAAAAAGTTTACCGTGAAAGAATACTATTCAAAGTATTTTGCACGCATTTTCCCCCAAAAAATAGCAGATCTACAACCTCGTAGCGCGGCACCGAGTGCCGCGCTACGAGGTTGTAGATCTGCTATTTTTTTCAAATCCTACTATAAATGCGCCGCGTCTCTACGTACGTGTGTACAGTACGTGCGTGTGTGTACGGTTGTAATGCACGTAACTCGAGAACCGTTCGACCCACCGACTTCACATTCGACACACGCATTCCCACACCCCCCCCCCCCGCAGGGGAGTGCAGTGCCCGGTGTCAAGTCGGTCGGACCCATGCGGTTCTCCAGAACCACCTACAACAAAAGGCTCTGGCCTGCAGGCTCTGCCAGTTGGGCCTTTAATCATGAGGCCAACTCCTTTCACCTGGGCCAGGCTCTGCCAGTGTGGGCCTTTAATCATGAGGCCAACTCCTTTCACCTGGGGCCAGGCTCTGCCAGTGTGGGCCTTTAATCATGAGGCCAACTCCTTTCACCTGGGCCAGGCTCTGCCAGTGCGGGGCCTTTAATCATGAGGCCAACTCCTTTCACCTGGGCCGGGCTCTGCCAGTTGGGCCTTTAATCATGAGGCCAACTCCTTTCACCTGGGCCAGGCTCTGCCTGCCAGTGTGGGCCTTTAATCATGAGGCCAACTCCTTTCACCTGGGCCAGGCTCTGCCAGTGTGGGCCTTTAATCATGAGGCCAACTCCTTTCACCTGGGCCAGGCTCTGCCAGTGTGGGCCTTTAATCATGAGGCCAACTCCTTTCACCTGGGGCCAGGCTCTGCCAGTGTGGGCCTTTAATCATGAGGCCAACTCCTTTCACCTGGGCCAGGCTCTGCCAGTGTGGGCCTTTTAATCATGAGGCCAACTCCTTTCACCTGGGCCAGGCTCTGCCTGCCAGTGCAGGGCCTAATCATGAGGCCAACTCCTTTCACCTGTGCAATTTCCAGCCTCATGCTTCAGCCAATTGAGGCTCAACCAATCAGGCTCTGCCAGTGGGCCCAATTGATTGCCAAGTACCCTTTTCAGTTTGCACACAGATATCCATGTGTGGACAACCGGCTGACAGTTAAAACAGGTGATATAACGACAACGTATATCATTAGGTTCCCAAGTTGCATCGTTCCCAAGTATGGCCCGGTATGGCCGACTGCGACGGGGCATGTATAGTTAGTATAGTTAAAAGTAAAAAATGTATAAAAGCTAAAAGTGACTTTGATGCGTTCCGGGGCTCTGTGGGCTATATAGCTCTGTGTGTGTGTGTGTGTGTGTGTGTGTGTGTGTGCAACAGAAATGGTTTCTGCTCCGTCCGTCCTTCTAATAGGCTGTGACAGTGTGGCCGCGAGGCAGGACACATTAGCAGCACAGTTAAACCATTCTGACCTGAGATCAGATTCTTAAAAAAAAATGTCTTCTATACATCCTGACGGTTTTCCATTCTGACCTGAGATCAGATTCTAAAAAAAATGTCTTCTATACATCCTGACGGTTTTCCATTCTGACCTGAGATCAGATTATAAAAAAAATGTCTTCTATACATCCTGACGGTTTTCCATTCTGACCTGAGATCAGATTCTAAAAAAAAATCTTCTACGTCCTGACGGTTTTCCGAAAAAGCAGTCCTACAAGCTCGTAGCGCGCCACTCGGTGGCGCGCTACGAGCTTGTAGATCTGCTATTTTTCAATAGCTAAAAGCATAGCATAATGCTAACCCCAAAAGGGGTTCCCGCACAGAATGGGTTAACAGCACAGTTCTTGTATAGCCTGCACGGGCTTGCTGCCTTACATTACGTGCCTTTGTGGATCTGCGTTTGATCTGTAGTAGACTTACCTCTTTTTTTTTGTGTATTGCAAAAAGGCCTGAAATAGTCACCACTATTAATAGTTGTAGTGGTTGTATAGTTTTGTTTTGCTTACACGGGCACACACGGCCGCACGCGTGCGCACGCACGCACGCATGCACGCATGCACGACAAAATGTCACACGATGTCACCACGTAACACGTTACGAGACAATGCGACGCGCTCAGATTGCAGCTTTTCAGTTGTTTAGCATGGGGGGTGATTTAAGGACTTTTAAGACCTATAAAAAATAAGTTAAATGACAAAAAGACACCATTACTGTATTAAAAGTATACTCCTTATTTAAGTAAACACATCAAACCATCCACTTTCTATAGTTGTTAGCAACCCCCCACACAAACATACACAATTTACAATTTACAATTTACAATTTAGGCATTTAGCAGACGCTCTTAATCCAGAGCGACTTACATTAAGCAAGAACAAAAGCATGGGAATACATCACATAAAAACATTCATCATGAAACATGCGTAAGCTAAGAAAGTAACAGTGGAATATCTATATAATGAAACTTATACGTATAAACTATACATATATACTACTATGCTATACATATGTACTATGGCGTTCTATGACTATATACAATGCAATTCTAGTGCTGTCTACATAACATGCTATAAGTCTGTTTTAAATGCTATCTAAGTCTACAGAAGTGCTATCTAGGGTAGAGTAAGTGCTATGGGCCATGATGGAGTCTGAAAAGGTGGGTTTTCAGACTACGGCGGAAGATTGGGAGTGATGCTGCAGTTCTGACTGCCATGGGAAGTGCATTCCACAGTTTTGGAGCCAGAAGGGAGAAGAGTTTGGGACGTGTGGAGCGTTGTCCCGGCGTTTTTAGTGAGGGTACTTCCAGCTTCCCTGTATATAGTAGAACATTCTGTAAGCAGTTGGTGCTTCACCACGCTCCAGCTATGCACGCACGCACACACACACACACGCGCGTGCACGCACCACGCGCGACGCGTGCATACATAAATACAGTACATACATCTTAACACATCTCTATAATGCTTCACCGGCCTTTCAATCACCGGCCTTTCAATGACCTATACAAAGGTAATTATGTATATATTATGTACATGTGCGCATCTGTGCGCGTGTGTGCGTGTGTGTGTGTGTGTGTGTGTGTGCGTTTGTGCAGTCGTGCTCACTATCGGCAGCAGATCTAGACCAGGCCTGTTTTGATTCAGTGGCCCTTCAGGCTTGGTCGTCATAGTAACCTCCTCTCTCTCTCTCTCTCTCTCTCTCTCTCTCTCTCTCTCTCTCTCTCTCCATCCTCCTGCGTGTGTGTGTGTGTGTGTGTGTGTGTGTGCACGTGTGTGTGTGTGTGTGCGTGGTCCACAAGTCTCCACAAGGACAGTACAGCCAGAACAATATGAGGTCCCCCGTGAGGAAATAGGGGCTCATTTTCAATGTTTTTAAGAGAGACTTCTCAGACCTATATAAGGTCACGATTTAAAAGCGTGGGGCCATCGGTCGATGATTCTGCATCTGGGGGTCAGGTTTATAGACTTTCAAAATTGCAAATAAAAATAAAAAAGAAATTGCATGCCCTTCACGCATACATATCAGAGTGCAAAGCACAAAAATGTGCCTCTTCTTCGTCTTTTAGTTCTACGCTGGATCGCTTCTCCACGAGTCCCTCTCTGACGTTTTTAGTCTATAGTTTTAATTTGTCGACGAAATTGTCAATATGTTTATTCTTGGATTTATAGTTGTCACAGCTTTTATAGTTTTTGAGTGGTGCGACCACTCCAAGGAACAGCAATGTCCGTGTTCACCTATATGTACCGGTATGTGTCTATGTGTCCGCCTATGTGTTAATGAGTATGACTATTAGTACCAGTAGGGGCGCTGTTGTGCCAGAGAGAGAGAGAGAGAGAGAGAGAGAGAGAGAGAGAGAGTGTTAGAGAGTTCAAACGGGTGTGATTTTATTTAGTCTTCGTCTGTGACAAAAGGTACGGTCGACAGACATTTCCGGTCGTAGTTTTAGTCGAGGAAATGAAACCTGACACACAGCCTTATTTTCCTCATAGTCTATAGCGTATAGCCAGACAGCCATTCGTCTGAAACTACACCTCCCAAAAATCCCAGTAATCTGTTCGTCATTTCCGTTCACAAAAATATATTTTTAAAAATATCTTTAGAGCTTTTATTTTTTTAATTTCCATTTCTGCTAAGCTGCAAGCTATATATATATATATGCTTATGATTTCTGATTATATATTAGGATACGTTTCTATGGTGAAGACGAAACGGAAGTGGGGAGGAGGCTCCACTTCCGCTTTATATTTCGCTCGCGATCAGAGCTTCCGTTGCTCCATACTGTATGACGGAAGAATTTATATTTCACTCACGATCAGAGCTTCCGTTGCTCCAGACGTGTATGACGGGACGCATTTATATTTCACTCGCGATCAGAGCTTCCGTTGCTCCAGACTGTATGACGGGAAGCATTTATATTTCACTCATGATCAGAGCTTCCGTTGCTCCAGACTGTATGACGGGAAGCATTTATATTTCACTCATGATCAGAGCTTCCGTTGCTCCAGACTGTATGACGGGAAGCATTTATATTTCACTCGTGATCAGAGCTTCCGTTGCTCCAGACTGTATGACGGAAAGCATTTATATTTCACTCGCGATCAGAGCTTCCGTTGCTCCAGACTGTATGACGGGAAGCATTTATATTTCACTCGTGATCAGAGCTTCCGTTGCTCCAGACTGTATGACGGAAAGCATTTATATTTCACTCGTGATCAGAGCTTCCGTTGCTCCAGACTGTATGACGGGAAGCATTTTATATTTCACTCGTGATCAGAGCTTCCGTTGCTCCAGACTGTATGACGGGAAGCATTTTATATTTCACTCGCAATCAGAGCTTCCGTTGCTCCAGACTGTATGACGGGAAGCATTTATATTTCACTCGCGATCAGAGCTTCCGTTGCTCCAGACTGTATGACGGGAAGCATTTTATATTTCACTCGCGATCAGAGCTTCCGTTGCTCCAGACTGTATGACGGGAAGCATTTATATTTCACTCGCGATCAGAGCTTCCGTTGCTCCAGACTGTATGACGGGAAGCATTTATATTTCACTCACGATCAGAGCTTCCGTTGCTCCAGACTGTATGACGGGAAGCATTTTATATTTTACTCGCGATCAGAGCTTCCGTTGCTCCAGACCGCATGACGGAAAGCATTTGGAAACGGCGAGAGGCAACCGTCTGGCAACGCGAGACTAACGCATTTTGGTCCCTCATGTCCTGCAGGTCTTCTGTAGAATGTTTGATTGCCTCCAGGGGGCGCCAAAATCGGAGGTAGGTCCTATACCACAGCATGGAGTGCAGTGCTTAAAGAAAGACATTTAACACTTTAAAAAATAAAAACAAAAAATATAACAAATATAACAAATATCACACAATGTTTGCTATAAGGTGTATAGAAGGTTCTTTCTGATCAAACCGCAGGAGGCCTTGGACGTGTATAGTATATACACATCTTTATGGCTTTTTATATTGATATAAAGTCTAAAATCGATTTTTAATCTTTCGCTCATGCATGCGCACGGCTCGTATCTCCTGATATGGAGCTCCATGTTTTTTCTTTTTTAATATATGTTATATATTTTTTATATATTTATATATTTTTTTATCCCACGATTTTGTAACCCATTTTTCACCCCTGTGTCAATCATCTAATGTGATCCTGGGCTCTACACACCCTCCACCAACCTAGTCCCCATATATGGGGGGACAAGGGGAGAGCAACGGACTTGAACTCATGCTTCCTTCATGCCTATGAGTGTCCAAGTTGCTCCTTTTACACCTGACAGGGGGGGAGTTTCCCTGGTTGGACGTATAGCGCGTGGAAGGAACACGTTATTCCAACCAGTTCCACTTTCCCCTCCATCAGGCGCCCCGGCTGGCCATGCAGGGGAGGCAGTGGTTTTGATGAAAACGTTTCAATGTCCTGTCTTCATTTCTGACTTCAGCATGCATGTCCTCTTTGGAATAATATAAACGCTTCTAGAGAGACTTTTTTAGATGAATCGGCGTTAGGTAAAAATGGAAGATTATGCCTCGCGGTTTTGGGGGGGGGGGGGGGGGGGGGGGGAGGGTGAGTCAAAATCTGCCATATCTGCTTGCACTGCATATAGCGCCTTTTATTTTTTTAAAGATGCTGGCGGCATCTGTCATGTTAATTTCATATGAAGTGACTGTAGTAGCATGCAATGGAACTATAAAAGCACACAAACTTTTTTTTACAGAGTAAATCAGTTTAAACATAATAACTATAGTTAAAACTAATAAATAACTAACTAATGTTAGTCAAAACTATAGTCAAAACATTTCAGAGAAGGTGTTTTTGTTTTATTTATTTGACCTTATTTTTCCACACACAGGTGAGAATCCCTTTGAGAGACATTATTATAACCAGATGTATTTTAAGAGACAAACCTCTCTAGGGGTGCAGTGGCAGCACAAAACAAAGAGTGCTTCTCTTCAGTCGTGCTCTTTTGGATCATTCTGCACAACAACAATGCACTTTGGATTTGACAGCAAACCTTGTGGGCCCGGAAAACATCGCAGCGGCAGTGCAAACACGCTTCATCTATATAGGAACGAGAACCGGGGTTGTTTTTGGCAGCAAATTTAGATTTTAGTTTTAGTCATAATTGTAATATTCTAGCCACACATGGAGAGCATTCAAACACAGGTCTTTACTTGGTGTCTCTCAAAGCAGAACTGAACACAGCACACTCAGAGGCTACAACAGGCTGCAGGGGATCTTGCTAATCAGCACAGGTGGAAATAATATTCTCAATCAGTGGCATGCTCTTTCACCTAGAAGACACTCTATTACAATAATAAACATATTGAATGGTTTTAATTCCGTTTTAGTCACCCGGAATGTTTCTTAAGTCTAGTTTTCAGTTGACTAAATATCAAAAGATTTTAGTCGACTAAATCTACAGTTGATTCAGTCGGCTAAAATGTATTTTGGCGCGCCTCGATGCCGTCAATAGGCCTAATTTCACACTTGCTGAAAATAGCCGATCTTACAAGCTCACAACGCGTCGCGACGCGTTGTGAGCTTGTAGATCTGCTATTTGCAGCATGCAACCAAGTGTACCATGACTTATACTGGATCTCGTGTCCACTATAGTCCCTTCCTAAAAATGTAGTCTAGTTTTGTATTTGTTGACAACATCGTCGGTATATTTAGTTTTGGTTTTAGTCATCGTAGCTTAGTTTTCAATCAGTCCCTATTCAGTGGGAAAAGGTAGTCGACGAACACTGACCAGAACAACCGTTCTATTACCCCCTTAACTTCTCTGGTTAAACAATTTAACAAACGACAGCAACAACAAATAATGTTAAAAAAGGAGCAACTACAGTAATAGGTTCTTCATCGCGGTGCTTCTCAAACCTTTTGTCATGTCAAGGAGCCCCAAAAGGAATCGTTCGAAAAAGACACATGGACACCCTATTAGCCCCGCGTTCACACTAGCGGATGCAAAAGATTCAAAGATGTAAAGTTATTATACACAGGGGTGTTTGTATCTTGAGTTGAAAAGTTGAAACCGGCTCGTCTTTTTGTAGCTGTTTTGCAGCAGCTATACAAATGTTGACTGCATCTTTGCATCGTCATGTCGCCGTGCGTCCATTGACAATGAATGGTGGAGTGTGTCTTTGCATCACGTCATTGCGTCACGTTCATTCTCGAGGTCGGCTGTACCTTTGACTATAGCCTGGAAGAAGCCTTTCTAACCAAAGTGCTGAAGTATCAGCAGCTAATGCAGACCATCTCACAGCTAGGCTACAGATGTAAACTTTTAGTTTTTATCTTTGGCAGCCTAGGGCATGTGCATAAGTTGGTTGTGAGGGGCTTACAAATGGCCGGCCTTTCCAAAAGGAGAGCCAAGCAGTTAGCGAGGTATTGCTCAGTTTCAGCCATTATAGGAAGCCGCTCAATTTGGAGGAGGCGTTGTTTCCTTTATCCATGATTTACGTCTGCTGCCCTGTGTCCGACATGTCAGCTGTACTGTATGTAACGATGCTTTGCCGTCCATGCACGTTGTAACTGGCTGCTCTCCCACTGTCAAACTGCACTGGCAGTGTTTATGTCCTTTGTACAGTAACAAGGTATTCCTGTACTTCTCATTATGTGGACATAAATAAACATTTCAAATGTGTGTGTGTGTGTGTGTGTGTGTGTACGTGCGCGTGTGCGTGTGTGTGTGTGTGCGCGTGTGTGTGCGTGTGCGCATGCGCGCGCATTGATGAGTGGTAGTACCTTTGTGCTGACCTACAGTATATACTGCGTTAAGTGCGTGCGTGCGTATGAAGTCCCATTATTTTCCATTATCTCTCCATTTCCCTGTTTTTCTTCCATACGGCTCCTCGCTGCCACAGATGCTGTACAGTATGTATGTACAGTACATGGACGGATGGTGTTGTTCACGCCAGTGCAGCAGGTTCCACTGTGCAGGGCTTATACGCTAAGAGGCTTGTTGTTGTTTTTGTTTTTTTTTACAGGACAGTGCAAAACAAATCCTCTTTATATACGATCGGAACCGAGCGGCTTTGTTGTTGTAATGACGGGCGTTAAAACCCTTCTGAGGCCCAGGCTGTTCCACATCACACGTCTTTTAACCCATTTAGGTCTGACGTCTGAATAAAATAAAAAAATATATCTTCTGAAAGAATATATATTGTATTCAAAGATTTGTGTCACATTTTCACGATATTAAAAAAAAATAATAGCAGACCTCATGCAAGCCACTCGGTGGCGCGCTATGAGCTTGCAGATCTGCTATTTTCCAATAGCTAAAATTATAACGTAATGTTTAAAACAACCAAAAGGGGTTCCCGTTCAGAATGGGTTAATACCAAATTAAACCGTGGGGTGCTAAGGGTGTGCGGACACGTCCTGAGGCTTTTTAAAAAAATCTATTTAAAACGGGAGCGATACTATATATATATATATATATATATATATATATACGTCCCTTTCCGACCCGTTTTTCTTCTCCTTTTACACGATATTAAACAAGTCTATGGGTTAATTTGATGTTGACGATGTTTAACGATATTTCAACTCTTCATTTACAAGACGTCTACGCAATTGGAGAACGTTGGATAATCGTTATTTTGACCTGAGATCAACGTTTGCCTCCTAACGGTATACCGACATCACAACACAGCATCTTATCCAACGACAGAATGAGAGAGAATGAGAGAGAGAGACCCAGACAGAGAGAGAGGGAATAAGAGAGAGACAGAGAAAGTGACATAGAGAGAGTGACAGAGAGAGAGAGATTGAGGCAGAGACGAGGGGAAAGACGGCGAGACTGCAGAGAACTAAAGAGGTCATTATTATGATGCTGGACAGAATGTTAATGCATATGGATCCATATCTGTCAGATGTCTGCCGGGAGGTTATCGCTGTGTTCCTTTCTCTCAGTGAGATGCGTACTGTAGTGTAGTGTGTAGTGTGTGTAGTGTGTAGTGTATAGTATAATT
>NC_137865.1:3076493-3083993 GCF_963924005.1 Protomyctophum bolini
TATTTTTCTCTATTATTAAGGTTATTTCTGCAGTCAGTTTGTATTGGGGGTGGGGAGGAGGAGGGGGGCGAGGCGGGGGTCGCGGGACATGGCCAACGTTCAGAACCCCTGTCTCAGACTAATGTTAACTCCATGGACATGCACAACTTCCAGACCCCATATAGGAGGCCATAGCTATGTTTCACCAGTTTCAATTGAAGCGGGCCTCCAACCCTCAGCGGGGCCTCCAAGCTCCAACTGAACGTCAGGCGTCAGTCAACCCCCCCCGCCACTCTTGGCCTCCTCTCTATCTCGTAAAATGTGCAGCATTTTGGGAGGTAAAGAGGAGACACTTTAATTGTGAAGGGACGACAGGATGAGGAGAGGTGTTGTTGTTGTTGTTGTTGCTAATTGTCGATTAGTAATGGCTGCGTGTGATATTGAACAGTCAAGCTATTTGTATCAATACGGCTGTATCAACAAAATAATTATGTCATAGGTATATGAGGGGGGGGCCTCATATTTGGTCTTGAAACGGGCCTCCAGATTCCTAAGGCCGCCCCTGTCCAGACCCAAAGGAACACGCCCAGGGTGCTGGCCCGGGTTTCCGGCGAGCCTCCAACGAGAAATGACAGAGTTTACCGTGTGGGGGGGGTCCCCGGGGGGTCCCAGGAACGCACCCAGGGCCAATCATATATATATATATACAGTTAATGAGTGTGTTGGGCTGCGCAACAGTGACAGTCGGTGGTGAAAACCCAACCAAACACTATTTTCATGCTCGGACACAGCCAGCCAGCCAGCCAGCAAGCCAGGGACACACGTAGCTCCACATAGGAGTGGTTGCACCACTCAAAAAGTACGAAAATATCACGGCACTCCATCCTTAACATGAACTATAGAAGTGTATTTATGCTTTCAGAGGGAGACATGCCCTATATAATAAAAAATATATATATAATATTAATAGTGTTCATCCTTGTATATACAGTACTTATGGTGCAATAGGGTCACTGGGCCTTAGTCTATAGCACTTCTGTGCATTGTGGGCTATAAGGACTATATATGTGCAACATGGATCTGACAATATTGAATGTCTATTCTTTTATTTATCGCCTTACGTTATCCGTATTTATTTATTTTATGTCTAATTTGTCTATACTGCTCTTGCATTGCGTTTACTTACACTGACCTGCACTTTAATGTATCACTTTTTTTTTGACTGACACGTTTGCACTGAAAATATACCTTTCGCTATAGTACTGTACATGTACTGTATATATACATTGTATATATACACATACTACCTAGAATCATGTGCTCTGGGTGTTCATAGATTGTCCCCGCTGACCCTCAGCCCTCTCTGTCATATATATATTGTGGAGTCTCAGTGGTTAGGCGCTGAGGAGCAGGCGGAACAGGGGATTGCAGCAGTTTCAAACGGCTCTTTATTTGTTTAGCAGCAAAGTATACAGAATGCATGCAGGATAAACCCCACGTAGGTTCAGCATAAATTATATTCCATACAATTTAAGTTTCACAGGCGTCGTCGCCAGCCTGGAGAGGATGAGAACAGAAGATTAGATTTCAACTCAGGTTTGTACAGTCTCTGATAGCTCGCTCCTCACTGGAGGGCTGTGGTTTTAATAACGATAAGAGGTGACGGCGCTGCCTTGCTTCGTGACGTCATCGGTCTTTATCTTTAACTGTAGCGGGTCTTCTCCCCTAGCGGGTTCCAGCTCCAAGAGAGCACTAGCCGTGTTGCCACCCTGGCGTATATAATGAGCGCCTGTTCGCTAGACAGGTCTCAATAGTAGACTCAAGAATTATAGGTTTCTTTCCGACCTTATTTTGGGTAGTGTCCTTGTCGCTGTCACTGTGGCGGGGCTGCCACCCTCCCGCCGCGCGATATGCGGACTTGGAACTCCCGTCTCTATATTTTACTCATACAGTCCGAGTGTCTCTGTCCCTCGGACATTCCCTGGACCGTTCCTAAAAGCCTGTGATGAGAGGAGAATGACAGTTAAGACATGCAGAGCTATTCACATGAATGTGTGTTCGGTGGAGGTGTGTGTGTCGTCTTACCCCCCGACGGTGTGCCGTGCGTGCCTCCGTGAGCATGTGTGTGTGAACCAGCCGCTGTCAGACGTAGACTGAGTCTTCCTTTTTATATGACGGGTGTGGCCGCTTGCTGATTTGGGTGCGGTCGATCCATCAGCTCCAGCTGGCGGAGGAGGAGATTCGGGACGTATATATTCCCTATCACACGGCCGAGGGCGTTCCTAACGGCCCGAGGCTTCTTCTGTCTGACAGCGTGTCTGGTTGCCCTGGCAACGCACTTACCATCGCGGGGTGTCGCTCTCGAGACCCCACACACTCCCCCCCTAAGATCCTTGCTTCGGCGAGGGTCTTTATTTTCCTCCTCTTCTTCATACATTCGGGACATCGCATCCGCGTGGCGCATGTCCTTACCGGGTCGGTGTTCTACCGTGAATGTGTAGTTCTGTAGTTCTAGGAACCACCGGGTGACCCGCTCGTTCCGATCTTTGTTTGTGGACATCCACTTGAGTGGCGCGTGGTCTGTTACCAAGGTGAACCTCCGCCCCCACAGATAGTAACGTAGGTGGTGGATTGCCCACTTTACTGCGAGGCACTCTTTCTCCACTGTGGAGTAGTTTCTCTCGTGTTTGAGCAACTTTCTACTTATGAACGTGACTGGGTGTTCGTCTCCCTCTAGCGTCTGGGCCAGGACAGCGCCCACTCCTGTGTTTGATGCGTCTGTGTGGAGGACGAAAGGGGTGTTAAAGTTAGGCGTTATCAGCACTGGGCTTCCACAGAGAGCGTCTTTCAACGCTTGAAATGTGCTCTCTGTTTCCTCGGTCCATCTTACGTGGTGGGGTAGACTTTTTTTTGTGAGATCGTGCAACGGGCTTGCTATGGTGGCGAAATCTTTTACGAATTTTTGGTAATATGCTACCAGGCCGAGAAAAGACTTCACTTGTTTTTTTGTGGCGGGTCGGGGCCAGTTTTGTATTCTCTCTATTTTTCTCTCTTGTGGCTTGATGCAGCCTCGTCCAATGGTGTAGCCTGGATAGTCTGTTTCGCTCCAGGCGATTCGGCTCTTCTTGGCGTTAACAGCGAGGCCCGCCTGGCGCAGGGCGTTCAGTACCGCATCTAACCTTTCCAGGTGTTGCCGCCAGGTGGCGCTATGGATGATAACATCGTCCAAATATGCTGCCGCATAAGCACTATGGGGTCTAAGGACCTTGTCCATTAACCGTTGAAAGGTGGCCGGGGCTCCGTGTACCCCGAAGGGCATGACTTTATATTGGAACAGCCCGTCTGGGGTGGTAAATGCTGTTTTTGGTTTGGCTCGCTCTGTGAGGCCAACTTGCCAATATCCTTTAGTCAGATCTAAGGTACTGATATGTCTAGCGGGGCCTAGCCGTTCTATTAGTTCGTCTACGCGCGCCATGGGGTAAGCGTCAAACTGTGATATCTCGTTTAGTTTCCTAAAATCATTACAGAAGCGTAAGCTTCCATCTGGTTTTGGCACGATAACTATGGGGCTCGACCAGGGGCTGTGTGACTCTTCTATGACGTCCAGTTCGAGCATTTTCTTCACTTCCTCTTGTATGGCCCGCCTACGTGCTTCCGGGATCCTATACGGCCGTAACCTGACTACCTTACCAGGGGTCGTATCGATGTCGTGCTGTACTACCGCGGTGCGTCCGGGTAGTTCGGAGAAGACATCTCGGTTCCGGTCTAGGAGCTCTCGGATATCCTGTTGCTGCTGAGGGGCCAAACCCTCTCCTACAGCAGCTGGCGGGGTCTGGGGAGGGAGGCGGGTTAACAGCGCAGGTAATGGGACGGTTATCGCCGGAAACCATTTTTTCAGAATGTTTATATGGTATACCTGATGGCCCCGCCTCCTACCTGGTTGGGCCACTCGGTAGTTGACCGGGCTGAGTTTCTTCACAATCTCATAGGGCCCCTTCCAGCGGGCTAGGAATTTACATTCTGTGGTGGGCACAAGAACGAGGACCTGGTCCCCTGGCTTGAATTCTCGCACTTGTGCGCCTTTGTTATACACTCTACTTTGGGCGGCCTGTGCGTCTGCCATATGCTGTCTTACGAGTGGCCAGATGCGCTTGGCGCGCGCCTGTAGTATTTCTACATGTTCGATGATGCTTCGCAGAGGGGAGGGTTGGCTCTCCCACGTCTCCTTGGCGATATCTAATAATCCGCGCGGCTGTCTCCCATACAGGAGCTCAAATGGGGAGAAGCCTGTGGATGCCTGGGGTACTTCTCGTATGGCAAACAGGACATATGGGATGAGGCGGTCCAAGTCTCGTCCGTCCTCTTCAGCCACCCGTTTTAACATTTTCTTCAGCGTGTGATTAAATCGTTCTACCAACCCGTCTGTCTGGGGGTGGTAGGCCGAGGTGCGTATTTGTTTCACTTTCAGCCAGCTATACAGTGCTTTGATAATGCGCGAGACGAAGCATGTGCCCTGGTCAGTCAGAATTTCATCCACTAAGCCTACTCTACTAAAGAGCATCATGAGCTCGTGAGAGACTGTTTTTGCATTGGCCACCCGTAGGGGTATAGCCTCGGGATATCGTGTGGCATAATCGAGGATAACTAGGATATATCGGTGCCCGCGCGCCGACTTGGGTAGGGGTCCCACTATATCCATGGCTATGCGCGAGAACGGGACACCGATAATAGGCATGGGAATGAGTGGGCTGTGCACGACCCCCCCGTGGGGCCGTGAGTTGGCATTCCTCGCATGACTTGCAGAATTCCTCCACCCCTCTTTTTATTCCCGGCCAGTAGAACCGAGCCAATATGCGATCATATGTCTTTTGTACAGCTAAATGAGCGCCTAGCTGGTGTGAGTGTGCCAAATACAACACGCGTAATACATGAGATTTAGGTACGAGTAATTGCTCAATTACAGCGCCCACTTTATCTTTGACGGCACGATAAAGTAGGCCATTTCGTACTAGAAAATGAGGAAAGTTTGTTTCACTCACCCCATCGCACTGCTTCCCTTCTACACTGGTGAGGTTTCGCCGTGCGCCGGCGAGATTCGGGTCCGTCCACTGGGCTGTGGCAAACTCTCCTTGTAGCCGTGTGGGCGGTCCCTCCACCTGGGGGAAGTTGACGAAGGGGTCCTCGTCCAGTGGTGGGGTCTCTTTGCCTGGGCCGGTCTCGTCGGAGGCGGCGGTCGTCGCCGGTGATGCAGGCTCTGCTGCGGGTTCCCCGAGGGCGGGGCAAGCGCGGTGTCCTTTTGTCTCTGGTCTGGGACGGCGTCTTCTCCTGTGGTGAGCCAGTTCTGTGTGAGTCTGCACAGGTCGGCGAACTGGGTGCGCGCCGGCTGCGCCATGCGGAACTCCCACTGGTGGAACCTGTGTGCTCTGGCGGGAAGGCTGTACCCCAGGCTGGACAGGATGGCGGCTTTTAGCTTTCCGTAGTCGAGCGCGTCTCTGGCGGTGAGGTCTCGGCATGCTTGTTGTGCCGGTCCAAACAGGTAGGGCGCTACAATGCCGCCCCAGTCGGCCAGTGGCCATCTCTCCCGGGTGGCGGAGCGTTCGAATACTTCTAGGAAAGCCTCGATGTCGTCGTCGGGTGTTTGCTTGGTGAGCACCGCTGCCGGTGTTCTGGTGGCCGGTGCGTCTCTGTCCAGTCTGCGCAGTACCTCCCGCATGCACGTCTGGAGGTCCGTACTGCTCTTCACCAGGGCGTTTAAGGCTGCTGCTGCTTCCATGGTAGGCGGTGGTTAGGACCTGATGTACCCACAGTCTCCACCACTTGTGGAGTCTCAGTGGTCAAGGAGCAGGCGGAACAGGGGATTGCAGCAGTTTCAAACGGCTCTTTATTTGTTTAGCAGCAAAGTATACAGAATGCATGCAGGAGAAACCCCACGTAGGTTCAGCATAAATTATATTCCATACAATTTAAGTTTCACAGGCGTCGTCGCCAGCCTGGAGAGGATGAGAACAGAAGATTCGATTTCAACTCAGGTTTGTACAGTCTCTGATAGCTCGCTCCTCACTGGAGGGCTGTGGTTTTAATAACGATAAGAGGTGACGGCGCTGCCTTGCTTCGTGACGTCATCGGTCTTTATCTTTAACTGTAGCGGGTCTTCTCCCCTAGTGGGTTCCAGCTCCAAGAGAGCACTAGCCGTGTTGCCACCCTGGCGTATATAATGAGCGCCTGTTCGCTAGACAGGTCTCAATAGTAGACTCAAGAATTATAGGTTTCTTTCCGACCTTATTTTGGGTAGTGTCCTTGTCGCTGTCACTGTGGCGGGGCTGCCACCCTCCCGCCGCGCGATATGCGGACTTGGAACTCCCGTCTCTATATTTTACTCATACAGTCCGAGTGTCTCTGTCCCTTGGACATTCCCTGGACCGTTCCTAAAAGCCTGTGATGAGAGGAGAATGACAGTTAAGACATGCAGAGCTATTCACATGAATGTGTGTTCGGTGGAGGTGTGTGTGTCGTCTTACCCCCCGACGGTGTGCCGTGCGTGCCTCCGTGAGCATGTGTGTGTGAACCAGCCGCTGTCAGACGTAGACTGAGTCTTCCTTTTTATATGACGGGTGTGGCCGCTTGCTGATTTGGGTGCGGTCGATCCATCAGCTCCAGCTGGCGGAGGAGGAGATTCGGGACGTATATATTCCCTATCACACGGCCGAGGGCGTTCCTAACGGCCCGAGGCTTCTTCTGTCTGACAGCGTGTCTGGTTGCCCTGGCAACGCACTTACCATCGCGGGGTGTCGCTCTCGAGACCCCACAATATATATATATATATATCCCATTCTGACCTGAGATCAGATTCTATAAAAAATGTCTTCTACATCCTGATAGTTTCCCATTCTGACCTGCAGATCAGATTCTATAAAAATGTCTTCTACATCCTGACAGTTTCCCATTCTGACCTGAGATCAGATTCTATAAAAAATGTCTTCTACATCCTGACAGTTTTCATTCTGACCTGAGATCAGATTCTATAAAAATGTCTTCTACATCCTGACAGTTTTCTGAAAAAGCCATGTTTCTATGTCAGTCGTTCTTCGATTCTTCAAAAATAGCAGACTTATACAAGCTCGTAGCGCGCCACTCGGTGGCGCGCTACGAGCTTGTAGATCTGCTATTTCTCAATAGCTAAAGTAGAACATATAATGCTTAACACACCAAAAGGGGGAGTTCCCGACCAGAATGGGTTAAGATATGCTGATATATACCTCTCTCCGTCTTTCTGTCAAATTGCTGCCTATCAGAATGTCTCGGTGTAACGCTGCAAGGTGTGATTGCTCGCGTGCCACATCGTGTCAAATGTCTTTGCATTACCAGTCGATCACAGGGTTTGCGATATCATATGAAACGTGTATACACTGTAGATGTCAGGTTGTCATATCTGATGGCAGTCACTTTCCCAGTCTTTTCCGGTGTGTGTATATACAGTAAAGTCAGTGGTTACCAAAAGTGGGGTCCGCGGGGGAACCCTCA
>NC_137865.1:3088993-3092455 GCF_963924005.1 Protomyctophum bolini
GTGTGCGTTTGTGTGTGCGCGCATGGCATGCGTGTGCGTGATCCAGTGTGCCTATAAGCCTGTTATTGGCAGCTCTGATGTGATTTGATCTCCATGTCTTTTGAATGCTATCCCCGCGAGAGCAGAAACACAGTGACAGCGACTACTATGTCACTGAGTCCCAGGAGACTACAGCGCATGACATCTCCAAGTTACTGCGTGTGTGTGTGTGCGTGTGTGTGTGTGTGTGTGTGTGTGGAGTGCACGTGTTGTGCGCGCGTTTCAGTGTGTGTGTGTGTGTGTGTGTGTGTGTGTGTGTGTGCCCGGCCAACCAGAACCATAAAGCAAACCGTTGTCATGGATACCACCACTATAGTGACAGAATCTCAATTCCGAGAGAGGAGGAACTATATATATAAAAGGTCAACAAAGGATGTGTTTTCTTTTCTTTTTTTTTGTTGTTGTTAGGGGAGGAAGCTTTTTGATGTAACACACACAAAGGAAACTTCAGGTCGCGGTGAGGGAGGTTCAGCCCCGGTCGGATAGAACTTTAATGTAACTTTAGACGTTGAGTAAAGGTGGGAAAGCTCCCATGTGGTAAAGGTTGACATTCTCTAGTTCTGGGCAAACGCAGCAGGGGTGGAATTTAAAACCCCTCCAGGAGAAAGGCTTTTTCTGACAGAAACACCTTTTTTTTTACGTGAGTTGTGGGGCGTTGTGGTATTCTTGCTTGAAAACACATGCTGGCAGCCAGCCTCGTTAACCCATTCTGACCTGAGATCAGATTCATACGAGGTTTCCGCACTGGACACACACTGGTCTGATTATAACCCATTCTGACCTGAGATCAGATTCTAAAAAAAAATGTCAGTCGTTCTTCGATTTTTCAAAAATTGCAGACCTATACAAGCTGGTAGCGCGCCACTCGGTGGCGCGCTACGAGCTTGTAGATCTGCTATTTTCCAATAGCTAAAGCAGATGTGGGCAATTTTGACGATAGAGAGGGCCACAGTGTTTCCACACTCACTCCACATGGGGCCACATTGCATATTAATGTCGTAGCAAAAATATCTGATCTACAAGCTCAAAACGCGTCGCAGTGCGACGCGTTTTGCTATATTTGCTATTTTTGCTATATTTGAATTAAAATCCTGAATATTTTTAAATTGGAATCCTGAAATAAATACAAATACATTGCCACATGAAAAAAAGAGAAGACAATAACATTGTAATACTAGTAATTATACTGAAATCAATAATATATCAACGCTCTGGTTCGGTCTCTATATCTTTTTATTACTCTATGATAGACACACACAGAGTCACACTGAAAACGGGAGCCTTTTCCCTGAGTGACGGACACAGATAGACTACTAACACACCGGCTTCACGGATTGGCCAGAGGCGTCACATGACGTTTGTACCACTGTAGAGATATAAGAGATAGCGTGCGGTTGACAGAATTGCATTCTGGGACGGAGACGGAGAGACGGAACTGCATTGTGGGACAGAGACGCAAGAACAACCGGATGTTAGAATGATCCGCTGGACCGTCCATATCAAAGGAAGAGCAGAGATATGTCACCATGCAGCTGTGGTGCTGCGGGACAAGCTGTACTGCTTTGGAGGAGGCAGTGATCACATTGATGTTCACGTCTTCAACACAGTGTCTTTACGCTGGAGGAAGCTGACCCCAGGAAGAGGAGGAGGACGCCACCTAGAGGTTCCATCCAGCACGCGCTCTGGCCACACAGCTGTGTTGGTTGAAGCTATAGTCTACATCTGGGGTGGGAGGCCTTACTGCAATGTGCTTTATGCATTTGATGTTGACGCGCACAGATGGTTCAAACCCAGGGTTTCTGGCACTGTTCCAGAGGAGAGGTACCACCACTCAGCCTGTGTGTTGGAGAAGGTCATGTTTATCCATGGAGGATACACCAAGCTGACTGGATGGACTACTGACATGTACAAGTTGGACACCAGCACGATGGTCTGGACTTTAATTAACACCAGAGGAACTCAACCTACTGCTTCACACCGTCACTCTGCTACCATCATCGGGACAAAGATGTTTGTATTCGGGGGGATCGGTACCCCCTCAGAGTGTTTGACACAGAGACCAACCTCTGGCTGAGCACACAGCCTCATCCAGAAGGATGGTTCTATCGTTCAGCATTTACCTACAATGGAGAGCTGTACATAGTTGGTGGCTGGAACAATAATGATGTGTGGAAATTCAGTCCAGAGACCTTCTCCTGGAAGAAGGTTGAGCCCAAGGGAAAGGTCCGGGTCCGATGTATGAGATATGATGCTGCATGCATGGTGGGAGATCGTATGTTCCTCTTTGGAGACATCACCCCTGATGACCTGTATGTCTTAGACTTCAATCCTAGCCTCAAGACATTATGTAAGCTAGCGGTTATTCAGTACGGTCTGGAGCAGTCTGAGCTCACACACGACATCAGGTGGGAACTGGCAGCCATGACAACCAACAATAACAACCCGACGATGCCGACATGATAAAAGCATGCCTACGATAAAAAAAAAAGAAATCACACCCGTGTGAAGTGAGGGTCGCTAATATATTAAAGTCATGTTGATTAGGTGATGTAAAACAAACGGTGCCAACACAAACATTAAACGGCATTAACAATAAAGAGACAATATGACGTAAACGCGCACATTATGGCATAAATGTCCCCTTCGTTGTCAATGCGTTTACTAAACAAACGTTGAACTAAAGACAAACATTAAACCTGTGTGTTCATAAAACGGCAAAAACAAATTACACTTGTGTGAAGTGAGCGGTTGCCTTTGACTTGTTTGTCTGGGGCACCCGTCAACAACTGCCCCCCCCCCTACCTACCCCACCCTACCCTCCAAAAAAACACCCACACCCTCAGATCTGAAAATATATTCCTAGGTTCCAAATACCAACCATGTACAGTTTGTACACCATGGGGGTCTTTTAAAACGGGCTTAAAAACTTTTTTTTATTTTTTCTGTTGTGTCAAACTGTTGTTTGACACACACAGGTGTGATTTCCTTTTTTTTTTTGAGGGGCACCGGCCCCTCCTATCATGCCATGCAGCTTTGTGTGTGTCTGTGTGTATCACAGTGACGATTTGATTGGTTGAGAAC
The DNA here is from genome assembly GCF_963924005.1 of Protomyctophum bolini. Taxonomy (NCBI): domain Eukaryota; kingdom Metazoa; phylum Chordata; class Actinopteri; order Myctophiformes; family Myctophidae; genus Protomyctophum; species Protomyctophum bolini. Next base: position 3,092,114 of record NC_137865.1, read on the forward strand.
GGAATGTCAACATCACATTCATTCCGCTCTTAATACTGTTTGCGAGCCATAAACGTCAAGACGTCAATTTGCCAATTAAGCACCGGATGCCACGGACGGACGACAAGACGTCTTCCCTTGGGGATATTTCATCCATATTTTGAAAATTCCTCTAATCATGGTGTACAGGTGATGACATGCACATTACATGCATAATAGAATTACAAATTCTTTCTTACTTTATAATGGGCACTCAGAGCCTAAATTGGTGCCCCGCCCACTGGCGCTTAAACAGTTAACGTCTCGCAGGTTGCTCCATTGTATATATATTATTCTCACCTGTAAAAGCCATTCTCGGTTATC
>NC_137865.1:3092655-3145155 GCF_963924005.1 Protomyctophum bolini
TGGCGCGCTACGAGCTTGTAGGTCTGCTATTTTTGAAAAATCGAAGAGCAACTGACATTTTTAGAATCTGATCTCAGGTCAGAATGGGTTCATCAGATCAGTGTGTGTCCAGTGGAAACCTCGTACGAATCTGATCTCAGGTCAGAATGGGATAATTGGCTGCCGACGCACAACTGAAAACATGTTGTTCCACCGGGGGACCTTCCCTGCAGAAGCAAAGATTTGAGTTAAAAAACGTTATCGCGTATACACAGATTTGGGTCCGGGGGGGCACGGTTGGCACAGTCGGTATAGTGCTGTCGCCTCACAGCTATAGAAGGTCCTGGGTTCGATTCCCGTTCGGGGACGCTGTGGGCGCTGGCGGCGTGTTTCCTCCTCCGCGTCATCAGTGCCCATATACCCGAAGGCGGGGTTGGGCGAAAGGGCCTTTCTGTGTTGGAGTTTGCATGTTCTCCCCGTGTCCCCTATAGGGTAGGTATACCCTCACAAAAAACATGCAGTAATCCTGGTCTCTAAAACTGCCTCCCCCCTGGCCAGCTGGGGCGCCTGATGGAGGGGAAAGGAACTGGTTTGGAATAACGTGTTCCTTCCACGCGCTATACGTCCAACCAGGGAAACTCCCCCCTGTCAGGTGTATAGGAGCAACTTGGACACTCAGGCATGAAGGAAGCATGAGTTCAAGTCCGTTGCTCTCCCCTTGTCCCCCATATATGGGGGACTAGGTTGGTGGAGGGTGTGTAGAGCCCAGGATCACATTAGATGATTGACACAGGGGTGAAAAATGGGTTACAAATCGTGGGATTAAAAAAATAAAAATAAATTATTTTTGTAAAAAAAAACGTAGGTTTCGTTTTTTGACTAGGTAGCCTTCATCCAATCAGGATAGAGAGGGGCCTTAATCCGCCAATCATGATCGGGCGGGGGGGGGCGGGGGGCTTGGTGTGTGCGTGCTGTTGGCCTGTACGTGTGTGTGTGTGTGTGTGTGTGTGTGTGTGTGTGTGTGTCCGCCACTGTAGTGTGTGCATGTGCACATCTTGTTACCGGGCGGTTACCGTTTTTTTTTTTTTTTTTTAAGATGAAACCAAATCACTGAATGCTCCTTTAAATGTTTGACTATATATAGTCAAGGTTTTAACTGCTCGTTCCTGTTTGTTTTGTCACGGGTTGTATAGCAACAGCTATTTATTTAAAGCTACAACACACGTGTTGATTTCCTTTTGTTATCGTATAACGATCGACTGATTTTATACGTTTGCTAAAAAAGATAGCAGATCTACAAGCTCACGTCGCGTATAGATCTGCTATTTTCAAAGCGCATCGCCCGTGCGTAAAACTACTAGGCAAATACTTTAGGCATTTAGCAGTATAGTTCTTATTGACGGAATTGTCAACATATTTAGTTTTTGGTCATCATGGCTTAGTTATCATTTCCTTTTCATTAATTTAGCTGTTTCTTCATAGTTTTAGTCCAGTTGTCGGGCAATCACTGCCCGTCACATTCATCAAACTATGCCTCCTTTCTGCAAGTCACTCTCTGTCTCTATCATAAACTATCAAATTAATTATAGCGTTGCCATAAAACTGCTCTTTGGCTGTATACATTCCTGCACTCCGTATATAGCGCGTTCTTGTAATGGAGGACTTCCAAATGTCACGCAAAATGTCAAGCGCCTTTACTTGCCAGTGGGGACGGACGGACAGGCAGACTAATCTAAACGTGAGATGGTGAGAGAGGTGCATTCCTGTAGTCACGCTCAGTCATTATAGTGGTTCACCCATTCTGGACGCCGGCGGGAACCCCTTTTTGGTCTTTTTTTAACCCCGTTTTTGACCCGGGAACGATTATGCAAATGTCTTCTGAATCCTGACTGTTTTCTTGAAAAAGCTATATGTTTTTCTATATTATGTCAGTCGTTCTCAGACACTTTCATCTGCAGTCACTTTTCACGATTCTTCAAAAAAAGCAGACCTATACAAGCTCGTAGCGCGTAGATCTGCTATTTTTGACGTTGAGTGAACGTTTTTAACTCGTATCTTTGCTTCATGGGGGGGGGGGGGGGGGGGTGGGGTTAGAAGACATTTTTTTAAATAAATAAAGGTAAATAAATAAATAAGGTCTAAATGGGTTGAAGGCAGTGCTGGAGTAGTAGTAGTAGTAGGTGTGTGTGTGTGTGTGTGCGTTTTCTTTTTTTTTTTTTTTTACTTTACTGGAGTATTTCCAGTGTTTCTATACTCCACTACATCTCAGAGGTAAATGTTGTATACTGTTACTTCACAATAGAATTTAGAAAATATGTCCTTTTTCACGTGATTCTATTTATCTCTGACGAGCAGACAAACGTGCGCATTTCGGCCTATTTAGCCGACTATAGGCCGAACCGCGTACGCTGTCACGAAATCAACACGCGTGCTTGATGCAATTTGCGCACGTGCACGTTCTGTGCACGTGCGCGGTGGTTAAGAACTCTTCCATCGCCACTAGGGGGGCGCAAAAAGGCCCTGACTGCCAGTTTCTATACATTTATTTATTTTATTTATTTTATTTATTTTATTTATTTTATTTATTTTATTTATTTTATTTATTTTATTTATTTTATTTTATTTTATTTTATTTTATTTTATTTTATTTTATTTTATTTTATTTTATTTTATTTTATTTTATTTTATTTATTTATTTTATTTATTTTATTTATTTTATTTATTTTATTTATTTTATTTATTTTATTTATTTTATTTATTTTATTTATTTTATTTATTTTATTTTAAGATTTTAAGAAACTGGACGACCAAAAACACTATAGCTGAAACGTCTATGGGGGAAAAAAATCTATGGGAAATTGTCTTTTGGGGCCCGTTTGTCGGGGGGCGGGACTGCAACGCTCTATATAAGGCATTCATCTGTCTATGAACGCACCATGTCTCTGTGTATATATATACTGTCTACGGCTGTATAATCGAGAACCGTTCGCCCCCTACCGACGTCACACTCGACACGAGTCGGTCGGTCGGACGGACGGACGCACGGTTGTCCAGGACCGCCACAAAAAGGCCTCTCTCTCTGCCGCCCATGCAGGCTCCATACTTATAGAGCTTGCAGGCCTGTTCTGACATCACAACACTCTGGGTATGTATTTGGGCATGCCTGGGACACAGAACTCCATCTAATAGAAATAATAGGGGACACAGTCAGAGAGACGGATATACAGAAAGCTCCATAATATAATATGGGCACCGGGTCTAGGGACTCTGTGCTCTCTACACACAGCACCGGGTCTAGTGACTCTGTGCTCTCTACACACAGCACCGGGTCTAGTGACTCTGTGCTCTCTACACACAGCACCGGGTCTAGTGACTCTGTGCTCTCTACACACAGCACCGGGTCTAGTGACTCTGTGCTCTCTACACACAGCACCGGGTCTAGTGACTCTGTGCTCTCTACACACAGCACCGGGTCTAGTGACTCTGTGCTCTCAACACATGCAGCACCGGGTCTAGTGACTCTGTGCTCTCTACACACAGCACCGGGTCTAGGGACTCTGTGCTCTCTACACAGCACCGGTCTATAGTTTTCAAAAAGACAAACGGAAAATGTTGAAATATGGAGAGTCAAGATTTCTGCCCGACAACAACCATATATATATATATATATTTTTTTTTAACAAAACCTAATGTGCACTCAATCTGTTTCAATACTTTACTGTATTTGTGTGTGTGTGTGTGTGTGTGTGTGTGTGTGTGTGTGTGTGTGTGTGTGTGTGTGTGTGTGTGTGTGTGTGTGCGCGTGCGTGTGTGTGTGTGTGTGTGTGTGTGTGTGTGTGTGTGTGTGTGTGCGTGCGTGTGCGTGTCAGTGACATCCACAGCACTGACCATTTCTCACAGCCAGGGGGAGAGAGGCAGGGAGAGAGCGAGAGAGAGAGACACTGACAGAGAGAGGGCAACGCTCATTTGCATAAGCAGAGGACCTTGGCCCAATGGCTGTGCGGGGACAGGGAATGTGGGGATTGTGTAGGAACCGAGGGTGTCGGGTTACTGCGCACACATTCTTCCCTCTTTTCCCCAGGCTGGGGAGAGAGAGAGGGAGGGAGAGAGACAGTGTTGCCATGTCTTGCTTATTGTAAGCGGCTTCTTTTCTCATTTTTTTTTTTGTAAAGCTGCTGGTGAATATTGATAGTTGCGAGTTGCGGTTTTCTGCGCTTGTTTCTAAAGTGTATAGTCGTTTATTTTGGGGCTTGTTTCTAAAGTGTAGTTGTTTATTTGGGGCTTGTTTCTAAAGTGTAGTTGAATATTTGGGGTTTGTTTCTTAGTTGTTTTTGTTGGGCTTGTTTCTAAAGTGTATTTGCTTATTTGGGGCTTGTTTCTAAAGTGTAGTTGATTATTCGGGGCTTGTTTCTAAATTGTAGTTGATTATTTGGGGCTTGTTTCTCAAGTGTAGTTGTTTATTTGGGGCTTGTTTCTAAAGTGTAGTTGATTATTTGGGGCTTGTTTCTTAGTTGTTTTTGTTGGGCTTGTTTCTAAAGTGTAGTTTTTTTATTTGGGGCTTGTTTCTAAAGTGTAGTTTTTTATTTGGGGCTTGTTTCTAAAGTGTAGTTGTTTATTTGGGGCTTGTTTCTTAATTGTTTTTGTTGGGCTTGTTTCTAAAGTGTAGTTGATTATTTGGGGCTTGTTTCTAAAGTGTAGTTGATTATTTGGGGCTTGTTTCTCAAGTCTAGTTGTTTATTTTGGGCTTGTTTCTAAAGTGTAGTTGCTTATTTGGGGCTTGTTTCTAAAGTGTAGTTGTTTATTTGGGGCTTGTTTCTTAGTTGTTTTTGTTGGGCTTGTTTCTAAAGTGCAGTTGCTTATGTGGGGCTTGTTTCTAAAGTGTAGTTGGTTTTTTTTGGGCTTGCTTCCTATAATGTCGTTTAAACCAGTGACAAGGACCCCCAGCTGAATGTATCCTTTGTCTCTATAAGGACCCCACATCTCAAAGTAATTTCTGCCATACCAGATCTTTCAAACAATATCCTACATTCGCTTATTTTTGGGCTTGTTTTCCTATATACTCCGGCTGCTTGTTTCTCTCACAGAATCTGGCAACACTGACAGAGAGAGAGAGAGAGAGAGAGGCAGAGGCAGAGAGAGAGAGAGAGAGAGGGGTAAATGGGACAGCAGCAGCAAAGCAGCAGCAGCGGTCTCTCATTCTTGCCGTGTGAGATCACGCAGTGAGCCAGAGAAATGTGTGTGTGTGTGTTGTCGGGATCTGCCTAACTACTGGGAGGGAAACGGGACAGGGACGTCTACACTAGGCTATACGCTGCATGGGACAGACGGACGGACGGACGGACGATACCGCTGCCTCCCTGGGACACTATAGGCTGGGGACGCAGGGACACGTCTCACGGGACAGGACACTATAGGCTTGGGGACAGACGGACGATATACCTCTGCCTCCCTGGGACACTATATACGCTGGGACAGACAATACATCTGCCTCCCTGGGACACTGTATACTAGGCTGGGGACGCATAGGGACGCGCCACACGGGACAGGGCTGGGGACAGACGGACGATACACAGCTGCCTGGGACACTATATAGGCTGGTGGACAGACGACACAGCTGCCTGACCTGGGACACTATAAGCTGGGGACGCAGGGACGAGTCACACGGGACAGGACAGGACAGGACCGGACAGGACGCAGGGAAATAGAGAGGTGGAAGGAGGAGTTTTTTTTTTTTTTTTTGTTTTTTTTTGTGGATGTGCTATGATCCACAGAGGAGACTGTAGTAGTGGCCTGGTTTCCACTGCTTGTTGAGTTTTGTTTCAGCAGTATACGAGAAGGACCTTAAAACCTAGCCCTGCCTGGAATATATTGTATAGCCTATACCAGTCGGTCTGTCTGTCTGACTGACTGACCGACTGTGTCTGGCTGGCTGCCTGTCTGTCTGACTGGCTGGCTGGCTGGCTGCCTGTCTGTCTGACTGGCTGGCTGCCTGTCTGTCTGACTGGTTGGCTGGCTGGCTCTCTGTCTGACTGACCGACTGTCTCTCGTTCTGTCTGTCCGAGTCGCCGTGACTCACTCCTGCAGGGACATCATGAACTATCTGGTGAGTTTGAGCTGCCGAGCCGAGAGTTTTCTCTGTCTGTCTGTCTGTCTGTCTGCCCTGCCCTGCGTGCGTGCGTGCGCGCGCGTGTGTGTGTGTTGTCAGGGCTGTGTGAACGCTTTAGCAGAACCTGCTAAATACCCCAGCTGTGAACTATACTAGTGAGGGCAGAAATGGGGGGGGGGGGGGGGGGGTCTGTCTGTAGAGAGGAGGGGTGTAAAGGGGGGGGGGGTATTTTCCCGTGGATGCCTATACCTTTTGTCGGCTCCCAGTCGGGGTGAACGAGTGTGCGTTGGTTGGTTTAAGCCTATGTTTGCAATTCAATTCAAAAGGAGCTTTATTGGCGTGAGAAAACATAGGGCTATGCTTTTTTCTTTTTTTTTCTCCACGTTGCCACACTGCAGCCGAAGTGGAACGTGAAACAATGGAGATGGAGACAATAATGTGTACAAATGGATATTATGGAGTACGAATAGGAATGAAATAGAAGTGTGAACGGTTACATTGACGCTATCCATACATGTCCCTGTCAGAAATATAGTTATATATAGTGTGTGTGTGTGTGTGTGTGTGTGTGTGTGTGTGTGTGTGTGTGCGTGTGTGCGTGTGCGTGTGCGCACGCGTAATAGGTGTTTACATTAAGATGGAAATTCTGTTTGAAGTCAACTGGTGGTTGTTCTCATTGTCTTTAAATGTGTGTGCTCAAAGCATGCTCAGGAACATGGTGTGTGTGTGTGTGTGTGTGTGTGTGTGTGTGTGTGTGTGTGTGTGTGTGTGTGTGTGTGTGTGTGTGTGTGTGTGTGTGTGTGTGTGCGTGCGTGCGACAACATTTAAAGTCATTTATCGTCATTGCGTTGCTGTTGTTTCAAGACACCTCTCTAATCTGCTCTCGTCAGTGCAGGTGTGAAGTAGATAAGTACATTTATACCCAAGTACAAGTTTGAGGTATTTTTAACTTTTTCAGGAGTATTTACAATTTCGTAATGTATAATGTTCCCCAGGTTCTATGTTCCCCACTTACCTTAGGGTTTAGGGTTAGCATTATAGGTTTCTGGTTTAAGGACTTCAGTGTTTTGTACTATTGTACAATTGTATGTATCAAAGTACAGATCAAAGACTGTTTGTTTTCTTTGTTGAAGAGTCTGTTTATTTTATGCCAGTGTTAATTTTTAGGTGGCTAAGACTAGATAGTTTAAGTAGCCTATAGGCAGGCCTAGAGTTCAATGGATTGTTCAAAGCAGAGCTTAAATCAGAATTTGCTACTAAAGGTAACACTATAAGACTTAAGTTGCTAAAATACTTTTAGTCTTACTAGAATTACAAAAAAATGACTAGGTTAGGTTTCTGGTTTAGGTTTAGGTTTATTCTAAGTGGGGAACAAATAATCTTTTTGGCATGGTGGGGAACATAGGTATACGCTCCCCTTTTACTGTTATTTGAAACTTTTAATTGCCAGTTTCGTTGTAGATTTAGATTTTAAATACAAACATACTTTATGAACCACTTCAGCCCCTGTACACATTTGGACCGTTGAAATTGCCGATCTTTACATTTTTTTTAAAAATACATTTGACAACTTTGACAACATTCTGCATAGGTGCATGGGAACATAGAACCTGGGGAACAGAGGTACGCTCCCAAATCTACCACTAACCCTATATATATATGTAATATATGTAATTGGCCCCCCATCTGAAAATATGTTGTTCCAGGGACAACCCCAGAGATTTGAGTTAAAAAATGTTCGCTCTGAAATAATTATATATTCAAAGATTTGCGCCACATTTTCACGAAAAATTAAAAAACACCAAAAGGGGTTAACCAACAAACGAACTTTGCAAACGAACCAAAACAACGGCCGCGAGGTTGCGACAGAGAAAAAATAGATGTGTTAGGAAAAAAGGAGATATAGCGCTTGTTTCACCTGACAAATATGATTATGTCATAGTGTCTTGTTTTTCAGTTTATTTATGTGTTGTGGTTGCTTACTGTAAGTCGCTCCGGATAAAGTGTGTCTGCTAAATGCCTATATTGTAAATTGCCTCTTTTGTTCCCGACATAATCCCCTCGTAGGGAAAGCTTTCCTCAGTGAAATGTAAAACACACAGACTGTCCTTTCTCTATAAACTTCTCACACACACACACTGGGGACTCGGTGCAACTCGGCGCACCGCACCGGCCAATGAGTGCAACTCGGCGCACCCCGCCAGCCAATGAGAGACAGACGCCACAGTTAGCTATATAGCCTGGCGGTCTCACAACCAACCAACCAACCACCAGTGGTGGAAACAAAAGCATACTCCAAATGTTTTACTTAAGTAAAAGTAGGCTATTATGAACACATGCATTGTAGAACTAAGTAGATCTGTTAAGTCTAAAAAGTCTGGCATTCAACGTTTACTCGAGTAAAAGTACAAAATAATTGGAGTCAAAACGTACTTAATGTATTCCAAACGTAGAAGGTATACTCATTATGCAGAATGTCCCATTTCAGTATAAAAGTATAAAACAATCGTGTGAACGTGGCAGATACAAGATGCGACACGTTGTGAGATTGCAAAATCTGCTATTTTCAAATGGCCAAAATGTTACGTTTTCAAATCATTGTTTTGTATAGTAAAGTAAACTGGAATGTGTCCAGAAAAGTACAAAATACCCCATTTTTTTTTACTTTACAGATCGACAAACAACAGACCAGTATACTCAGTCACTTGTTTAAATACACCAACAGCTAGCCGGCAACAACACACACACACAACAACTTGTAGGTTTTCTTCACTTCCCTCGGTTTAATCTTTTAGAAGAGGTTTTATAGTACTATAGCTAGTGTATATAGCTTCAGCCGTTTGTTTGAAATCTCGTTTGCTCTTTTGGCTCGTTCTAATAATAATATAAGCCTATTTGTGTGCTCCAGGACAGAGGGTTTTAGGGTTGCTTTATGGCGCTTAGAAGAAAAGGAGAGAGCGAGAGAGAGAGAGGAGACGGAGACGGCCTGTTCCTCTGTGCTCTCTTTCTGCTGACTCAGAGGAAAGTACAGAGAGATTAAGGTTTTATGGCTATAGCTAGTACACGGACGGATAAGGGGGGAGAATGGAAAGAGGGGAAAAGATTGCAGAGAGAGGGAGAGAGAGGGAATAGGCTCTGTGTGTGTGCACAGCGGCAACAGCAGCAGCCATATTGGAAAGGAATTGGTCCGGCTCCCGAGTACTCTCGCTGCACTTCCTTCGTTGCACAGGTGTTACCAATCTATCTGCGATTGCACCACGTCTCTGTGTGTGTAGACGTCACGTACGTCTGCCCCCCGTAGCACTTGCCTTAGTCTATGTAGACTTAGATATAGCATCTTATGTAGACTTGTAGCATTTGTATGTACTGTATACTGTACATAGCACTATAAAGTATGCATGCATGGTTCCGTTATGTATAGATATTCCACTGTCACGTTCTTTGCTTATACGTATATGATTCATGATAACTATACTTTGTTATGTATGTATGTATTGCGTACTGCGTACCCGCACCCGCACTGCGTACCCGCAATATCTGTATGTGTGTATGTGCACGCGTGTTGGCTTGGCGATGACATCCATTTGTGTGTGTGCGCGCGGCCGCGCGCGCGTGCATGTGCGTAGACTCGCACGTGTGTGTGTGTGTGTGTGTGCGTACTGTATCGCCTGTCCTTCAGTATCACACACACACACACGCACACGCACACACACACGCCCGTACTGTATACAATGTGTAATTATAAGAGTTCAATAACACCGCGCCAACAACGGCAGAACTCACGCCGTTGTTGTCAAATGTTTGCCGCGTATAGTGAAAAGCAATCCCACGCCTCGGCAGTCACTCGTTTTGGTGTTAGCATCATGTTATGCTTTAGCTATTGAAAAATAGCAGATCTACAAGCTCATAGCGCGCCACCGACTGGCGCGCTATACGAGCTTGTAGGTCTGCTATTTTGGAAAAAAACGACGAACGACTGACGTGGAAACATCATTTTCAAACAGACATTTTTTTTTAGAATCTGATCTCAGGTCAGAATGGGGTTAATACAGTTTCTGTGCCAAGCTGAAGTCTCCCAAGTGTTAAAGCCATGCATGTGGTGTTAAACACTGTTCCTGGATCAGTGTTCCAGAGCGCTAGTGACATTGACCGGGGCTGAAGCCCCGAGCTGCAGAGAAACTTCTGCCGCAGAACCGGGGCTTTCACTGTATATATATATATACTCGAAGGCAGTGGTGGAAAGTAACTATAAGTACATTTACTCGAGAGCTGTAATGTAATTAACTCTTTCTGACCTGAGGACGATTCTACAAATGCCTTTCTTAATCCTGACAGTTTTTCGTGTTTCTAATAATGCCAGTGGTTCTCAAACATTTTCCATGTCAAGGACCCCCAAAAATACATGTATTTGGCCGTTTCTGAAAATATGTTGTTCCAGGGACCCCCCCCCCCAGAAGCAAAGATTTGACCAGAAAACGAACGCTCTGAAAGAATATATATTCAAACATTTGAGCCACGTTTTCAGGATTTTTCTAAAAATAGCAGACCTGCAAGCTCATAGCGCGGCACTCGGTTGCCACGCTATGAGCTTGTAGATCTGCTATTTTTCAATAGCTAAAGTACAACATTATGCTTAAAACAGTATATACAACTTTGAGGTAACTGTGCTTTACTTGAGTATTTCCAATGATTTTTCTTCTCCTCCACCACATCTCAGATACAAATACTTTTTTTAGTACTCAGCTACGCGATGCGACGCATTGTGAGCTTGTAGATCGGCTATTTTCAAAAGATTTTGTATATATATACAGTACATTCGAAAACTTGAAACAGGGACATTCTGCATGAAGACTATATATACTTTCTACTTTTGGTACTTAAAGTATATATACATTTTGATGCCAATACCTTATAGTTTGTACTTTTACTCAAGTACATTTTGAATTCCGGACTTAGAATATAGAATTACATTGCAGTATTGATTTGATATTTTTACCTAAAGGTATATTCAGTGATTTCATTTTTTTGTTTTGTTGTGATAATCCTCTCTACTATATAGAGTGTGCCAAGGGTGTTTTTGGCTTCTCTATCCTGATTGGACGAAAGGCTTTGGGTCCCTGCAGCCAAAAACGAAACCTAAGGTTTTTTGAGTGAAATCACTGAATATACCTTTAAATAAATGATTTCGTGATTTTTTTTTGTTGCTCTTACTCATATCGGCCAAAACAGTTTGTACTTGCTGCATGGAGGACCCTGGTTACACGCACGCACGCACGCACGCACGCGCGCAGCCTACACTCCTCATTTGTGCCAGACTATAGTTCCTTCCAATCTGTTGGTTGCAGCAACTCGTACTGCAGAGCTGCTGCGGCGTTTTCCCTTTGATGGGAAAATCAGAGAAACACGGATGATGAATAACCCATTTTGTGCGGGAACCCCTTTCCGTGTTAGCATTATGCTATGCTTTGGCTATTGAAAAACAGCAGACCTACAAGCTCATATAGCGCGCCACCGAGTGGCGCGCTATAAGAGCTTGTATAGGTCTGCTATTTCTTTTAAATCGAAGAACGACTGACATATATAGAAACATAGCTTTTTTCAGAAAACTGTCAGGATGTGTAGAAGACATTTTTTTAAATCTGATCTCAGGTCAGAATGGGAAACTGTCAGGATGTGTAGAAGACATTTTTTAGAATCTGATCTCAGGTCAGAATGGGAAACTGTCAGGATGTATAGAAGACATTTTTTAGAATCTGATCTCAGGTCAGAATGGGAAACTGTCAGGATGTATAGAAGACATTTTTTAGAATCTGATCTCAGGTCAGAATGGGATAATTCCACGGTCTGGCATGAAAGGAGAGAAAAAAAAAAGGAAAATACTAGCGACATAATAAAGACTTGTTCTGTCTCTTTTGACAGGCCGAGAGAGAAAGAAGGAGAAAGAAATAAGACATATTATAGGCATTATTCTCATCTACGATAGCCTTCAATCAATCTGGTTTTCATATACCTTCACACATTACAGTATTGTGAGTGATGAGTAAAAATGCAAGACTATAGTGTATATGCCACTACTTTAAAGGGATAGTTCACATCCCGAAAAATACTACGATTCCTCACACCCTGCACGGAGACTTGAATTCTTTGTTGGTTTTTGTTTTGCATGCACTCCCTTTCAAGGCAATCGTGTCATGACCGGCAGTGGTTCCCTATGGAGACACAAAGAGTCCTCCTTTGTTCCCCTATGGAGACACAAAACAACCAGCAGAGATGCAGAGCTTTTCTTTGATATATAGGAATCGGAGCAAACGCGGAGAATGAATGAATAATTCTGAGTTAGTCGTCGTCGCACGTCAAATAATGAGCAGAAACAAAGACGTTCTGCGCTTGCGACAAGTCGACCGGAAAGACGAATAATGTGATGTTGCTTTCCATAAGACATTATATTCTCATCTACAATCTATGTTTCAGATATTCATTGAGGTGTAACACAGCTTGTGAAACAAATTAAATCAAGCCCCTTAATAAACAATTGCGTTAACTGAAAAGGCTTTGATACACAACCGGGCGCCAGTGGGGCCATTTTGAGGGTTCCCGGTTCGATCCCTTGTCGAAATGTCCTTGAGCCATCGGTGTATGAATGTGTATGTGTGTGTGAGACTGTGTAGACTGTAAAAACAAATATGGACAAAGCGTTCTCCGGGAGGTCTGATTTGGACGTATAAGATGAAGCCTGTCAGTCCTTGAATTGTAAATCGCCATCTTTCTAGATCCGTTTGGGGCCCAGCTGGCCCATTGGCTGGCCCAGACAACTTCTTCTTCGTTGGTTTTTATTTTGACTCGAGCGGGGGGGGTGGATCCCGATCATAGACTGTAACGGTAGCCACGCCCCTCAGAACATACTCGACTTTACGGTCATTTTTTTTAAATAAACGGGACCATCATTTTCCAAAAAAAATATTATGACATTAGAAATGAGACTTTAAACTATAGTGACTGGAAGCAGAAAGTATTCATGACCATGTTTATTAAGGTAATATACAGTCTATGTTGAAGTTGGGCCCAAATACATGGACCTCTATGGAGCTATGGGTTTTTTCTTTTTGGGGCCCAATGACAGCGCCACAACAGGCCATTATATGAACTTTCCAGGAAGTCAGGATTTCCTACTGGCTTAGATAAGGGGGTACCATGTGCTGAATGAATGCGCCATCTAATGTATACCATTTATAATATGAAAGTTATACCAGATCATTTTCACTACACATCACCAACACAACGATCACAACCGATACGAGACGTACAGTCGCTGCATGCATGCTCTCTCGCAAAACCTCTAAAGTATGAAATACATTTTTTTATGAGCGCCCATCAAAAGGAACGACGGGTATAACGGCGAGTCTATTTGGGGAGCCGGAGAGAGGTTAACGGGGGCTGTGTGCGGAGCGACGCTGTCTTTAACCCGTTCTGACCTGAGATCAGATTCATAACGAGGTTTCCACTGGACAGTGGACACACACACACTGGGTCTGATGAACCCATTCTGACCTGAGATCAGATTCTAAAAAAAAATGTCAGTCGTTCTTCGATTTTTTTTCAAAAATAGCAGACCTACAAGCTCGTAGCGCGCCACTCGGTGGCGCGCTATGAGCTTGTAGATCTGCTATTTTTCAATAGCTAAAGCACGACGTGATGCTAACACCAAAATGGGTTCCCGTTCAGAATGGGTTAAATAGATGAAGAGGATTCCCCACATTGCGCCACACGCATACCATGTCTGAGTGCGAGTGTCTGTCTGGCTATGTGCAAGATCTCTGTGTGTGTGTGTGTGTGTGTGTGTGTGTGCGTGTGTGTGTGTGTCTGCGTGTGTGTGTGTGTGTTGCACGTTTAACCCATTTCGACCATAAAGACGATTCTACGAAAAATGTCTTCTAAATCCTGACAGCTTTCTGAAAAAACCCCTACGTTATGTTTCTGTGTCAGTGGTTCTCAAATATTTTCATGTCAAGGACCCCCTAAAAATAGATAGTAAGTGGCCGCCCGCACCCCCATCCGAAAATATGTTATGCGCCAGGGACCCCCCCCCCCCTCCCCCCCAGAAGCAAAGATTTGATTAAAAAACGTTCGCTCTGAAAGAATATACATTCAATGATTTGCACCACATTTCCAAGACTTTTCAAAAATAGCAGACCTATACACAAGCTCGTAGCGCGGCACACTCGTTGCCTTAAAATGCTCCACGTGTAGCAACCTTTTGCTAGGCAACCACCACCTAAAATGTTGCTTTGACTCTGGAACCGTTTTCTTTGTGCTATATATGCGTATAACCACACCGTCGCTGTGTGAAATAATGTCCTCCGTGTGTGACATAATCGCCGTGATTTTGAAAGGAGCAAAGATGTGACGAACAATGCTCGACAATAAATAATATTGACGATAAAACTTGATTTATATATATAGCACCAATTTCATGACGTTGAAATGCTGCTAAAAATGGTATAGGCACAGAGGTATAGGAAGGTTTGGGACATATCTAGACAGTCACAGAGGTAGGAATATGTTTGGGACATATCTAGACAGTCACAGAGGTAGGAATATGTTTGGGACACATCTAGACAGTCACAGAGGTAGGAATATGTTTGGGACACATCTAGACAGTCACAGAGGTAGGAATATGTTTGGGACATATCTAGACAGTCACAGAGGTATAGGAATATGTTTTGGACATATCTAGACAGTCACAGAGGTAGGAATATGTTTGGGACATATCTAGACAGTCACAGAGGTATAGGAATATGTTTGGGACATATCTAGACAGGCACAGAGGTAGGAATATGTTTGGGACATATCTAGACAGTCACAGAGGTAGGAATATGTTTGGGACATATCTAGAGAGTCACAGAGGTATAGGAATATGTTTGGGACACATCTAGACAGTCACAGAGGTATAGGAATATGTTTGGGACACATCTAGACAGTCACAGAGGTATAGGAATATGTTTGGGACACATCTAGACAGTCACAGAGGTAGGAATATGTTTGGGACACATCTAGACAGTCACAGAGGTATAGGAATATGTTTGGGACACATCTAGACAGTCACAGAGGTATAGGAATATGTTTGGGACACATCTAGACAGTCACAGAAGTAGGAATATGTTTGGGACACATCTAGACAGTCACAGAGGTATAGGAATATGTTTGGGACATATCTAGACAGGCACAGAGGTAGGAATATGTTTGGGACATATCTAGACAGTCACAGAGGTAGGAATATGTTTGGGACACATCTAGACAGTCACAGAGGTATAGGAATATGTTTGGGACATATCTAGACAGGCACAGAGGTAGGAATATGTTTGGGACATATCTAGACAGTCACAGAGGTAGGAATATGTTTGGGACACATCTAGACAGTCACAGAGGTATAGGAATATGTTTGGGACACATCTAGACAGTCACAGAGGTAGGAATATGTTTGGGACATATCTAGACAGTCACAGAGGTATAGGAATATGTTTGGGACACATCTAGACAGTCACAGAGGTATAGGAATATGTTTGGGACACATCTAGACAGTCACAGAGGTATAGGAATATGTTTGGGACACATCTAGACAGTCACAGAGGTATAGGAATATGTTTGGGACACATCTAGACAGTCACAGAGGTAGGAATATGTTTGGGACACATCTAGACAGTCACAGAGGTATAGGAATATGTTTGGGACACATCTAGACAGTCACAGAGGTATAGGAATATGTTTGGGACACATCTAGACAGTCACAGAGGTATAGGAATATGTCTGGGACACATCTAGACAGTCACAGAGGTAGGAATATGTTTGGGACACATCTAGACAGTCACAGAGGTATAGGAATATGTTTGGGACACATCTAGACAGTCACAGAGGTAGGAATATGTTTGGCACATATCTAGACAGTCACAGAGGTATAGGAATATGTTTGGCACATATCTATAGACAGTCACAGAGGTAGCAATATGTTTGGGACACATCTAGACAGTCACAGAAGGTAGGACGGTTTCGAGAAAATGAAAACGTTTGCATCCTCCGTTTCTGCTGAGGGTAGGACGTCTGCACGTGACGCAGACTCTCTCTCTCTCTCTCTCTACTATAGTGAAACCTCTAGTGAAACGCATAGTAATGAAGTTCTTTAAGCTACACAGCGGGTCCAGAGCGGAGCAGACAGGGCGGATCGGTCCTATAGAAGGGGTGTGTGTGTGTATGCGTGTGTTTGTGTGTGTCTGTGTGTGTGTGTGTGTCTGTGTGTCTGTGTGTGTGTCTGTGTGTGTGTGTGTGTCTGTGTGTCTGTGTGTGTGTCTGTGTGTGTGTGTGTGTCTGTGTGTCTGTGTGTGTGTCTGTGTGTGTGTGTGTGTGTGCGCGGATTGATGGCTTAGTGATCCTGTATCGTGACGTGATCTTAAGCGCGTCAGCGGTGCACCTTTAATTACCACACACACACACACACACACACACACACACAGTCCTGTACTGACTCACTGGCTGTGAGTCACAAAGCCTGGTGTTCTTCTGCAGAGCGCCATGGAATTCCCCTGTCTGTCTCCACCGACCCTCTCTCTCTCTCTCTCTCTCTCTCTCTCTCTCTCTCTCTCTCTCTCTCTCTCTCTCTCTCTCTCTCTCTCTCTCTCTCTCTCTCTCTCTCTCTCTCTCTCTCTCTCTCGCCTGCAAATATATCTCAAAGCCCCCTAGGGTGGTCTGGCTCCAGTGACACCCCCCTTCCCCCAAGTCTCTCTCTCACACACACACACACACACACATGCACACGTACGCACGCACTACAGTATAGTCTATCTCCCCGACGGTCTCCACCTTGCCCTCCAGTTAAGGGGGCACGACACAGGTGTCGTCCATAAAAGTTAATAGCCAGTCGCATACCAATCAGTCAGTCGCATGCCAGCCAGCCAGCCAGCTAGCCAGCCAGCCAGCCAGCCAGTCAGCCAGCCAGTCAGTCAGTCAGCCAATCAGCCAGCCAGCCAGCCAGCCAGTCAGTCAGCCAGTCAGCCAGCCAGCCAGTCAGTCAGTCAGCCATGGGTTCATCACCTCCCACCTCCATCCACACACACACTGTTGTCCACCGGGGGCCCTATATATATATATATTCTGTATTCAGCTCAGCGCGGCGGCCACCTCTCCGCGTACACACACACTGAAACGCACGCTTCACAGCCCTGTGGTCATTAGTCAGCCCCGTGCTGACAATGATCCAGCAGGACAGGACAGCGCTACATGTGCGCGTGTGCGTGCGTGCATGTGCGTGCGTGCGTGCGTGTGTGTGTGTGTGTGTGTGTGTGTGTGATTTAGCTGCTTTTGTCTGTTCTTTGAAGTCGCTTCGGTTATCTTTTTCTGATCATCCGACCGGGGCCTGCATGGTGGATGATTTGTACAGAAACCTTTCCTCTCTCTGCAAGTGACTCAGCGTCACTCATATAGTCAGTATATAACCTTGACTCGCGGGCGGCGGGGGAATGGCAGATTAAAAAAGCCCGGTCGCTTATTGAAGACTCACCGACATGAGACGCCGCCCACCTTCCCTAAAAAAACCTTCCTTTAAAACAGGCCCTGAAAACGTGTACCTGTCACTGTCAGCAGTGACAGTGACATTCCAATTATGACTAAAGTATTAATAATTGCTTTCGCCATTATTTTTTTTATTATTTTTTTGTAGAGGTATTGAATCACAGTAGGATGACAGGAGAGAGATGGGGGGGGGGGGGGTGACATGGAGTAAGGAAGGCTGTCGGGATCGGGAGTCGAACCCGCAGCCACACTTGTCAGACTAGATTGCCAGCCAAGGTGCCTGGACCACTGAGCCACGGAGCCCCAGATGACTGAAGTATTCTAAAGTATTCTGGCCCAGGAAATGATTCCCCGTTCATTTTCTCCATATAGGGCTTTTCAAAAAGTATTTATATAAAGACGGTTATACGTACCAAAGCGGACGAAGCCAACTCGGATCGTGACACAAAATCACGACAAACAAACGCAATATTTTGTGCCGATCAAATAATTTTGAAAGAAGAAAATAAAGGCTTGGATAACAACTCTGTTTTGTTTTTTCCTTTCTTACTAAATTATCTTATCGGCTCCAAAACATTGTAATTATTATCGTGATTTGGTCACGATCCGAGTTGGCTTAAAGGTATATTCAGTGATTTCACTCAAAAAACCTTAGGTTTCGTTTTTGGCTGTGGGACCTAAGCCTTTCATCCAATCAGGATAGAGAACGAAAACCTAAGGTTTTTTTTACCCCCAGGGGTTAACTGGGGACAGGGAGGAACTCCTTATATGGTCAGCACACTCTATAGTAGAGAGGATTATCACAACAAAAAAAGAAGTTTTTTATTTGAATTAAGTGAAATCACTGAATATACCTTTAATTTGTCCGTGGCGTGACCGTCTTTACATAAATACTTTTTGAAAAGCCCCTATATGGAGAAAATGAACGGGAGAATCATTTCCTGGGCCTGCACTCGCCGTTCTGAAAGGGGGGCGGGACTGCGACGCTCTATAAGGGGTGCCACGACAGCACCCACGTTTAGAAACGCTATAGAGCGCCGCAGTCCCCGCCCCCCTTTCAGAACAACGAGTGGCCCAGGAAATGAAAACGCAATGCATTCCCCCATAGGCAGTTCTTATTTAATTTATTTAAAGACCTTTTAAGCGTCGTACGAAGCCAACTCTTGTCGTGACAAATCATGACAACACACAGAATTTTTCGGGCCAAACAAAGAATTAGAAAGTAAAAAGAAAACGGCAGGTTACAACACTTTTTTTGTTGTTTTTCTTCTTTGTAATTATGTGTTTGGTCCAAAATATTGTGTGTGTTGTGTGTTGTCACGACAAGAGTTGGCTTCGTACGACGCTTAAAAGGTCTTTAAATAAATTAAATGAGAACTGCCTATGGGGAAATGCATTGCGTTTTCATTTCCTGGGCCACTCGTTGTTCTGAAAGGGGGAGGGACTGCGACGCTCCATAGGCTAGGCTATATACTCGCTGTCAGACACGTCATATGTAGAGAAAGTCCGCTGTTTAAACAGTCGAGGCCTTTGTACTGTACTCTCTCTCTCTCTGACTCACGGAAAACACAGAGTCAGTCACACAGAGCAGCTACGTTACAATGGAACGGTTCCCATGCAGATCAACATTCCTCCCCCTGCATCATCCACTCACTGTATATAGTGCTCAGTGAAAATAATGAGTCAACATTGACATTCGAAAACGCTATTCTTTTAAAGACTTTTATACAAATGGTCGGCGCACCTTAAAAAAAAATGGCTGCCAAGAAAATGTCTGATAGTGTCGTCAGGCGGGCGGGCTAGGGAACGCAGTGGTGGCTAAGGGGGTAGAGTGGCCCGGGGTCCCCGGTTCGATCCCCGCGAGTTATAGTGTCTAAGTGTCTTTGAGCAAGACGCTGAACCCCTAACTGCTCCCGATGTGCAGGTTGGTCCCTTTGCGGAAGTTCCAGACCCACAGGGACGCATATACCCAGGGTGCCGCGTCCGAAACGGTCGAGAAATGACTTGTGGGGGTCCCTCTACTGTACCCTCTATACTGTAGCCTACTGTACGGTCACTGTACTGTATACTGGCACACCCAAAATCACCATATATATACAGTTAATGTGTGTGTGTGTGTGTGTGTGTTAGGTTGCGCACAGGTGGTGAAAAAACAACCATGCTGTTTTCGTGCTCAGACGCACCCACCCACCCACACCCACACACACACACACACACACACATAGCTCCGTAAGGGAGTGTGGTTGCACCGCTCAAAGAAAAAAAAAACGACTTTCTGGCCTTGAAATCGTGAAAATGTGGCGCAAATCATTGGATATATATTCTTTCAGAGCGAATGTTTTAACCAAAATCTTTCCTTCTGGAACAACATATTTTCAGATGGGGGTCATCGGCGGCCAATTATACATAATAAGTATTTATTTATTTATTTTTTACAGAATACCGTCACGATTTTAGAAGACATTTTGTAATGAAATCGTCCTCGGGGTCTATGAACGGGTTAAAAAAAAAAAGGGGGGCCTGCAGCTATATTATGAATTAACAAGAGATTATGTCCGCTGTTTATATGACTCCTAATCCTCCCCGTTTCTCGGCAGGGTGTTATAGCGTTTAACTCGGTTAGCAGCAGCAGCAGCAGCAACAACACGCTGTGAATCACTGCCATGTTTGTTTGCCGATATACTTATGGCCCCGAATCAGGGCGGTATAATCTCCAGCACACATGTTTCCTAAATGGCCTCGCAAATTACACAAAGTGTTTGTTTTCACGGCGACACACACACACACACACACACGCACACACACACACACACACACACACACGTCGGTGACAAGTGAGTCCCGTGTCACGCGGAAATGTGTGTGAGCACGTTCCACACGTTCCACATTATATAGCCGGCTTTCTTTCTCTGCTTCTGTTGGGACTGTATAAAGACGACGCCATCGTCCAAGTATCGATCACAATCGAGTTCTGTGTTAATGTCACGCGGCGCCGTGAATGAACGAAACTGATACCGCGCGTACGGCACGGCACGCACGCACGCATGTACATGCATGTGCATGTACGTGTGTCAGGGAGTTTTTCAAGTTCAGTTCAGTTGGTGTCTTTGACCGTTTCCTCACATGTGCCTTATAACGTGTAAAAAGATTGAACACACGGTGCGAGTCTTCATCACAAACTTGTTATTCACGCCGATGCGGTAAACACTGTAATCGCGCGCACTTGCACACAGTGGTTGAGAGGGTGTGTGTGTGTGTGTGTGTGTGTCTGTGTGTGTGTGTGTGTGTGTGTGTGTGTGTGTGTGTGTGTTTTGCATTAAGTCCCTGTTACTCGTCTAAGTACTGGTTAGTTAAGCTGTTAAAAACGGGCCTCGGCCGAGCAGAGCAGTGACTTATATATGCACACACACACACACGCACGCACACACACACAGACACACACACGCACGCACACACGCACGTGCATACGTTTTCTACTGACAGCTGCACTACACTACACACAGTACGATAACAAGGTTTTTGTTTTGTCTTTAAAAGTCGTCCTTTTTCATGTTCTCCCTTGTTGTTGTTGTTCCAACTGCGTCAAGGACATCGGCGTCGACCTTGAAAGGGTATATATCCCATTCTGACCTGAGATCAGATTCATACGAGGTTTCCACTGGACACACACTGGTCTGATTATAACCCATTCTGACCTGAGATCAGATTCTAAAAATGTCAGTCGTTCTTCGACTTTTTTCAAAAATAGCAGACCTACAAGCTCGTGGCGCGCTACGAGCTTGTAGGTCTGCTATTTTTCAATAGCTAAAGCATAACATGATGCTAACACCAAAATGGGTTCCCGTTCAGAATGGGATATACGCTCACTGTGTGTATATATACAGGGTTAGAAGTAGAAGAACTGATCATCGACACGACTATATACACATCGATTCTACGGTGTTTTATTGTCTTGCGTCGTGTGTTCGGGGGAATCATCAATCTATATCTCCATCAGCACGTGCACCACTTGTGTGACCTTTCCGTTTTCCAATTTCCCGGCATGAGTCGCTCTTTTTGAATCCAGAGCGATTTATATACAATAATCTAAAAAACAAGGTGATGCAATCAAAATCCATATATATACCCACGTCTTGGTCCTTGAGGGGGTTGGGGGGGGTCCCGGGTGGTCCCGGGTGGTCCCGGGTGGTCCCCAGCTAAATGACGGAGAGATATGGTAACCAAATAATGGACCCTTATAGATCTTTAACTCTTGTCAATGTTATATGGCTCAAAATGCTGGACACACACTGTCAACAGTCAACACAGCAGTATTCAGACATATACTACTGTATTCTCTCTCTCTCTCTCTCTCTCTCTCTATCTCTCTGTCTCTCTAGCACACGTACAGTACACAGCAGTGCTGGAATGTTTGGCTGGGGTTATACCGTGACGCTCTGAGGCCTGTGGAGAGAGAGAGAGAGAGAGAGTAGGCCTAGTGGTAACCATGGAGATTAAGGCTATAATTATGGGATATATAGCTATATACTCTGGGGGCAATTAATGCATGGGAAGATTCTTATACTTATAGCCTCTATTTTGGGTTTTTTAGTTTTTTGGGACTGCTGCAGCACAGACTCGCGCGGAGGAACGCCTCTGTGCGTGCGTGCGTGTGTGTGTGTGTGTGTGTGTGTGTGTGTGTGCGTGCGTGCGTGCGTGCGTGTGTGTGTGCGTGCGTGCGCGGCGTGCGTGACCACTGCGAAAGCAAAGCGCTACTGAAATTGGAGTCATTCCCCCCTATATATACTTTCGCTGGCTTTCTTGTGTTCCCTCTCTCTCTTCTGTCAGAGAACTTAATAGAATTAGTCAGATGTGGAGTGTATTGAGTCAGAGCTAAACTTAGCCCCTTGTTTTTTTTTCCTTTTTTACCGCTGACTCATCCCCGACGTCGTAGTATGAATTTCACGTGAAAGAAAACTAAAAGGTATGCTCTTTTTCTTCTCCACTGTGAAATAAATGCCCCCATGAGCACAGCCAGCTGGTTCTCTGAGAGTAGACGTTATCGAACGTGGTTTCATATGTTGCTGACGTGGTTTAACCCATTCTGACCTGAGATCAGATTCATACGAGGTTTCCACTGGACACACACACACACTGGTCTGATTATAACCCATTCTGACCTGAGATCAGATTCTAAAAAAAATGTCAGTCGTTCTTCGATTTTTTTCAAAAATTGCAGACCTATACAAGCTCGTAGCGCGCCACTCGGTGGCCCGCTACGAGCTTGTAGATCTGCTATTTTTCAATAGCTAAAGCATGACGTGATGCTAACACCAAAATGGTGTTCCCGTTCAGAATGGGTTTTTATACCCCGTTTAGCTCGATTCTACGAAATGTCTTCTGAATCATGACGGTTTTCTGAAAAACCTCGCGTTTTCTGGCCTCAAACTATTTCATGTCAACGAGCCCCAAAATCACGTGTATTTGGCCGCCCGACCCCCCCATCTGAAAATATGTTGTTCCGGGGTTAAAAACATTCACTGTGAAGGAATATATGATTCGAAGATTTGCCCCACATTTTTGCGGAAAAAAAGTGGGTTCCCACTTTGGGAACTGACGGTATATACTACCTATATATACCTGCCCTGAAGCCAGCAGGCAACATGTTGTGCAACGAACACACACGCACACACACACACACACACCACACCTTTTTACCCTTTGCTCCAGGCGACACAATCTGAGGCTTTGTTTGAGCACTTTTAGGTCGTATAGCCTGGAGGCAGGAGGTGATTCTTAAAGTGGGCGTGTGTTGTTTGCACCACCAGATAGAGGGCATTGTGTGTGAAGTTTCCCAGTTTTCCTCAGGTGATTTTTGCACGTAGTTATTTATTCTTGCGGGGGGGGTGGGTGGGTTAGAGATTCTTATCTCTTGTCAGAGGAAATTAGCCTGGACTTTGTCCTCATCTATAGTCTCGGGAAACCCCCCAGACGTTTTTATTTCTCAGGGAGAACAAAAACAAAAAGTCTGGGTCCGAGTCCACTTCAATTCGGCATGTAGAGAGTAGTAGCGCAAACATTGCTCACTCTCTGCTGATTTTCTGATCGTCTGCACCTTTGTTAAATTGACACACACCACACTCCTCTCTCTCTCTCTGTCCCTTTAAGTAATTAGTCTCATGCCGCGCAGCTGCGCATAGTTTCTCCCGGCAGGATAAACTGCCTATTATGCCATAAAAAGCATAGGTGAGTTCCAGGCTTGTAGATCAGCTATTTTTTGCTATATTTGAATTGAAATTTTTGTTTGTTTTTTTGTTGTTGCTATTTTTGGAATTTGAATCCTGAAAAGTAACATTTTGTATTTCATTTCAAATGCGTTTCGTTATAGTTGTGTTAACGTTATGAACTATAAATACAAATACATACAAATTGGGCATATAAAAAAAGACAATAACCTTTTAATACTATAGTAATAAGCTGAAATAAACACTATATTATCAATATTCTGATGATAATAATGCCACATTAAGTGATGGTGGGGGTTGGCCAGTTGCCCATGGTATATGGCCTATATAGAGACCTTTTCGGTGCCACCTCTTTGTAATAGCATAAATGCAAACGATGAAAGTTTACCATGGTGGAACTGTATGTACAGTACACGTGCAACCCCCGAAATAAACTATTCGTTCATTCAATAAACTATTCATTCATTCAATATGCCACAGAGATGCCAAAGCATGGAGAAGTAGGGGGTCCCCTGGAACAACATATTTTCAGATGGGGTCGGCGGCCAATTACATATAAGGTCCAGAAGGTTGGAAATAGTTTCTATGCTTTAGCTATTGAAAAATAGCAGATCTATACAAGCTCGTAGCGCGCCACCAAGTGGCGCGCTACGAGCTTGTATATACGTCTGCTATTTTTTGAAAATTGGAAGAATGACTCATATTTTCTACACAGGTCTCTATCTGCTCAACGGTGTGTAGTAGTAGTGTGTACAACACAGGAATGTAGCGGGTGTGTGTCATTGTATAATGTGGCAGGCACAGCTATATAGCTATCTGTAGCCCTGGGACACACTTATTCAGACCTGCTTGTTGGGAGCTGTCTGCGCAAGCCAGGACAGGACAGAGGAGAGGAGAGGAGAGGAGAGGAGAGGAGAGGAGGGGAGGGGAGAGGAGAGGAGAGGAGAGGAGAGGAGAGGAGAGGAGAGGAGAGGAGAGGAGAGGTGTACTATAGTAGACATTTAGAATGATTTGTAATGGAGTGTGTGTGGGTGTGTGGTGCGGGTGCGCGCGCGTGTGCATGTGACTGTTTGTTTGTGTATGGATTTGTGTGCACGTGCATGTGGTGCGTGTGTGACATTGTGACACCCTCTTGGAATGTGAGGTAATAGGAGGAGGAGGAGGAGGAGGAGGAGAGGTGAGCGTTTTCACGTGCACGTTTTTGTGGAATGTCTTAGTAGAATGTCTATGTGGGCCAGAGGGGTGTGTGTGTGTGTGTGTGTGTGTGTGTGTGTGTGAAGACAAGACCAGGCTTGCTTTTAGGAGTATACCAAAGCTATACACACACACACACACACACACACACACACACACACACACCCACACCTGTGATAAGCAGCAGAGGACTTCCATTTCATAAAGTCAAAACCACACTGAGTTCAAATATGGAGCACAAGCTTTGTCTCAGATTCCCTTAATCTCTCTCTCTCTCTCTCTCTCTCTCTCTCTCTCTCTCTCTCTCTCTCTCTCTCTCTCTCTCTCTCTCTCTCTCTCTCTCTCGATTCAATTCAATTCAATGCAATGCAATACAAAGGAGATTGGCACGAGGGATTTATATAAGATTGCCAAAGCAAGAGTGGAACAAAGCAATCAAAACAAAGCTGCATGTATATATGTACTGTATATGTACAATTAAATATGAAACATACGCATGTACAATTCTGCGGCTTAACCGATCAGTTTCCCTCTCCTTGGTTTTCCAACACCATGATGCACCAACCTTTCCAACATGCTCCCTTTCATGTCGAGTCTTGCCCTGATATAGACTTATACTTTGAAATTGGATTTTAGAAGGACACGCACGCACACGCGCACACACACACACACACACACACACACACACACACACACACACACACACACACACACACATCTCTCCTATTCATTTAGGTGCACACATTTACCGGTTTCCTCATTAGGTGTGCGCGTGCGTGCGCGAGCGCGCGCGCGTGTGTGTGTGTGTGTGTGATATAGACGGCCACAGGCGAGACCATCAGCCTTAGTCACCTTGTTGCTCACAACACCCAAAACACCCTACTACGTGTGTGTGTGTGTGTGTGTGTGTGTGTGTGTGTGTGTGTGTGTGTGTGTGTGTGTGTGTGTGTGTGTGTGTGTGTGTGTGTGTGTGTCCAACTCTTCTGTATCAAGGCGGGTCTTTTGAGGTCACGTTCATTGCTGACAATGACAGCCTGCCATGGTTCGTCTCATATCCTACACTGATGCATGTGGGCAGGACTAAACTGTCTGTTGAAGGTTTATACTTATGCTTTAGTTTCCCCAAACACATGCATTACATTTTGTTTTTTTATTACTGCTATTTGTAACGTAATAAACGTTGGTTATTATGTGCTGTTCCCGACAAGCTTATACATAATGCATTGTGACCGTTCAGCACATTGTTTAAACCTTCATAAAACTTAATTTGTTATACAGTACAGTATGTATAATTAAAACTATAAGCATTTACAACGAGTGTCGTGAAGCCTTATATGGAAGGCGGCATGAGTGGCTCAGGAGGTATATAGATCAGTTCGAACCCGGGCTCCCCCAGAGTTACTGTCGAAGTGTCCTTGAGCAAGACACTGAACCCCTAATTGCTCCCGATGTGCTAGTTGGTGCCTTGCATGGTTTCCGCTGCCATCGGTGTGTGAATGGGTGAATGTAATGCACAATCTATGTAAAGCGCCTTGGATAAAGGCGCTATATAAATGCACCATTTATTGTATGGGAGAGAGCAAGGCAGTGAGTGAGCGAGATAGAGAGGGCCAAGAGTGGCGGGGGGGTTGACTGACACCTGACATTCTGTTGGAGCTCATATACGGTGGCGCGCTACGAGCTTGTAGATCTGCTATTTTTTGAAAAATCGTGGAAATGCTTTCATGAAAACATATTCTCTCAGAAGACTTTTTTTTTTTAATTATTATTTTGACGTCAGGCCAAAATGTGCTTAAAAAGAACCAAAATGTAAAAGTGCTCCTTATTCAGAATGTTCCATTTCAAGTTTTACAAATGTGTAAAAAAAATAATCTCGTCGCTTTACGACGCATTTGTGAGCATGTAGATCTTGCTATTTTCAAATGGTGCATTTTCTAAATAATAATCGAAATCTACCAGTACAAAGTAATGTTTTCCTATAAATGTAGTGGAGTCAAAAAGGACAACATTTTGGAAAACATTGGAAATATTCAAGTTAACCCATTTTGGGCGGGAACCCCTTTTGGTGTTCGTATTATGTTATGCTTCATAGCTATTGAAAAATAGCAGATCTACAAGCTCGTGGCGCGCTACGAGCTTGTAGGTCTGCTGTTTTTGAAAAATCGAAGAACGACTGACATAGAAACATAGCATCAGAAAACTGTCGTAGAAGACATTTTTAGAATCTGATCTCAGGTCAAAAGGGGTTAAGTATACAATATACCTAAAATGAGTACTTATAAGTACAGTTATAGTACAGTAAGTAAGTGTACTTTTCCCCCCACTCGCTGGTCCCAGACATTCATTTCCTTGCTAGAAACGAGGCAGTTACTCTTAATGGTTCCTACAGGTGCACTGCACTATACACTACATACCATTCCATTTGCTCCAGGGTTGAAACATCAAGGTTATAAGGGCCATAACTTTGTTTTTTATATACCTTCCATAGAAATAACCTTTCCCTCGTAATACCGCCAATATAGATCTCTGCACAAAAAAAGTCCATTATTCCTTCTTCCGAGAATACGGCGAGTTATAAAATAAATACGAGCTCATGCTTTGTCCATTTATATACAGCTGAGCTTACACAAACGCACGCACGCACGCACACACACACACACACACACACACACACACACACACACACACACACACACACACACACACACACACGCACGCACACACAACGGTGGGTGACCATTCATGATTTCATTGACTTACACACCGGCACGCAACAACAAAGTCTAATTCACCCTTGAGTTGTTTTCTGAAACATTATTCATCTTCAGTCTGAGAAGCTATATAGCTGTCCTGGGGCTGTGTATGTGTGTGTGTGTGTGTGTGTGTGTGTGTGTGTGCATGAGAAGCTGCATGTCCTGGGCTGTGTGTGTGTGTGTGTGTGTGTGTGCGTGCGTGGGACCAAACACAGACACAAAGGGGCAGTTTTATAGGTGATATGGTGACCACCGAAAACTACAACACGACGTCACTGATGAGCCGCGGTTTTGGTAGAAGTGACTCGTCGCTTTTGTTACCATTAACGACAGACAGACAGACAGACAGACAGACAGACAGACAGACAGACAGACAGACAGACCAGTCGTATTGTATTGTATTGGTCTCCTATGGTTCCATCAGTTTAATTTAGAAGCCAATAAAAACCGAGTCCTTACTGACATGGAGCCACTGTTTGCTTTAGAGGAGGAGGGGGAGGGGCAGAGCAGAGAGAGAGAGGGGGACGAGAGACAAAGGAGAGACACAGCACTGTGTTGTCAATGTCTTGTCTTCACACTGATGACTTATAAGTTATGACTGCTGTGGGAAGCAAGACGGGGGAGAGAGAGAGGGAGAGGGAGAGATAATTGAATTGAATTGAGTTGAGTTGAGTTGAGTTGAGTTGAGTTGAGTTGAATTGAATTGAATTGAATTGAATTGAATTGAATTGAATTGAAATGACTTGAGAGAGAGAATTTAATTGAAATATAATTAGAGAGGGAGAGAGAGAGGGAGAGAGAGAGAGAGAGAGAGAGAGAGAGAGAGGGAGAGAGAGAGAGAAGGATGTTCATCATAAAGTGCCTTTTATTTCTGCTCTTTGAACTACTACTACTGTTGAAAGAGTACACACACACACACACACACACACACACACACACACACACACACACACACACACACACACACACACACACACACACACACACACCCTGCTGTGACAGGCCACTGTTTGTCCCTTGGGGTCAAATAAGAGGCAAAGAGACAAAGAACGCCGTGCCCCCTATCCTCCCCCCCCCCCCCCCCTCTCTCTCTCTCTGTCACTGACCTGTCTGTATACGGGGCTCGCTCCACCAGATGCTCACATTACTTCCTGCTCAGTGACCGTACGTTGCGGTGGACAGTGCAGTGCCTCTTATCTCCATGTGTAGACCACCATTTAATGTGATATAATAAGTTTGACTGTATAGTTTGTCCTCCATGTTTTTCTTTTAAAACCCCTCTAAACTAAAGCATGGGGGGGGGGGGCTTATCAAAGTCCTTCGTGTCAAGGAAAATGTTGTTGTGCCGCCGCGCGACGGAAAATATTGTGTACAATATAACTTAGAATAGAGAAGCTCTGGTCCTGTTTAAAATGTCTTCTAAATCCTGACTGTTTTCTGAAAAAACCCTCGTGTCTCCATGTCGGTCGTTCTCAAACATTTTCATGTCAATTAAGGACCCCCAGAAATAATATATGCAAGGACCCCCCCGGGAGCAAAGATTTGAGTTAAAACGTTCACTCTGGGCATTTTAAAAAATAGCAGACCTACAAGCTTGTAGATCTGCTATTTTTCAATAGCTAAAGTATAACATGGACATGCGTTCTCCATGCATAGTGTTGATTCGGGGTTGGCAGCACATTTTTGATTTTAGTTTAGTCATAATAGTCTTTTGAATAAAGAGAATACATTTTTTGAATAGGTTTTCCCCCCCTTCCCAAATTGTTCACCCCAGAGTTGTTGACCTCTAGATATTTAAAAAAAAAGGTATTTAAATCTTTAAATTAGAAAGTGGTTGAACAAATCTTGAGGCTATATTGATTGATTGATTGATTGATTGATTGACTGATTGAAATATGTACTAACAGTTTGCAGAAATCACAGTGCATTTTGAGCTCAGACTCAACACAAAGACTGTCGACTGTGCAGAGCGGACGGCCCCAATTAAGCGTTATATATACACTCGTTCACGAGAGGGGTCCGCCGTGTTCAATCCATCGAAACATTTAGAGACGTATATATTCAAATAGACATACTTCTATTATACAGACAAAGAACATGAACTTTTGAGAAGCCCAGCCAGCACTGCGCTGTTCTATACAATATCACAGCTCCCAGAAGAAGTATATATTATAAGTAGTTCTGTTCTTCATGTGAACCAGCTTGTTCGTTCTCACGCAGATTATAGCGTCCGGGGCAGTTGAGAGAGAGAGAGAGAGAGAGAGAGAGAGAGAGAGAGACTATAGGACACTTAAGTAGCGTGGCCATAAATCCACTTTGTTTGACCGCCAGTAGTTCAGATCCGACCAACGTTGTCAGCGTAGCGCTAGTCTTTTTTTTTTTTTTACATGAGGGATTAATCGTTCAGTTAATTCCAATTAGAATAATTGGTATAGGAGGAGCAGAATGGAGTTGATACGGTGGAGAATCGTCTCTTTTTTTCATTTAATAGACCGTGAGGTTCTCAAAGTAGGGTCCCCGTGACCTTCTGGGGGGGTTCACAGCAATTTACACACGTGCACACACACACACACGCACACACACACAAGCGCACGCACACACACACACACACACACACACACACACACACACACACGCACACGTACATGAGGAGAGAGAGAGAGAGAGATGACACGAAGCAAACAAACATCGTCGGGATGTTTGGGGCCAATTTTGAACATATATTATTTTTCAAACTCGACTCTGATCTTCTCTCATGGGGCTCCTATACTATAAAGCTGACATATATATATACTAGAATTTCGTGCGCGCTACGCGCGCACTCATCCCAGAGCGACTTTGCCACGCACTATGGGAAGAAATAAATGGCGGGAGTTGACTCCACATGTAGTAACGAATGGGTTATTGGAAATGTACCATTGTTTTGTCCTGAATATTTCCACAGCCTAAGTACTAAAGGATTGTGACTGTGGGACAGACATACAGTCTGACATACAATAGGCTACACGTGTGCACAGTGAATAAACAATGACCTATATGCCCAGAGTTCTTAAATTAACATAGTTGGATTTTAACAGAAAGACAATGCCATAAATCAGTCAAAGTAAGTGACAGACTCAACAGTAGCACACAGCATGCAAGGCAGCGATGCATGCATGCAAACATGTTTGTCCAGCTGAGATTTAGTGTCTCCATCTCTCTGTGGAAGAGGTTGCACATGACCTGTACGGCCACACTGAGGCGCTCCAACACAAACACAGACACAAAACAACACCACGCTGTTTGTCCAGTTGACCCAAATCAACACCAATACCTAGCCTGTTTGTCCAAAACACAGTATCTGCTGGCCACGTGTCTACTTCGCCACAACCTAATGTTAGTAACAAATGTAGGGGAGAGCCGCCAAGGTTGTAACGCTTCACGGTTGTAACATGGACGTTATATCTTGATTGGTCAACGCCACCATGACGCCATCGCGTCAGTATGTGTACAGCAACGTACTCTACGTGGCCAGGAGTTTGAAGTTTGAAGTGTTTACCTTCAAAATGCGTCTAATTTTACACCTGGAGTATATGTGTGGTACAATTTTTGTCTTTGGTGTTGGTGAATAAAAATCCACATGGATGTGTTCATGCTTATGTTCTTCATTAGTTTGCATCGTGTTTAGACGGAATTCACGTTCATTCTGGTCTGTAAGCAACTGCAAAGAAAACTTGCAAAAGCGGGTCATTTGTAACATGTGTTACAAATGGTCCGCTTCCATTCAATGCCATTATATGTAATATTTACATATTTGACATATTGGCCAATATTATATGTTCTGAAATGGTATTGTATCGTGTAGTGTATTCTGAAATTAGTTTAGGGTTGTATAACGTTGTACAACTCAATCAATCAAACGTTTGTTTAATCAATGTATTGCCCCATTGAAAAAAAAGAAATGGCCAAACTGGTACTGGTACACCCGATACTATTTAATATTTCCCTTATGTTTGATACATTTTCTTATCACATCCATGGTATAAAAACAATGCTAAGGAGTTGCTTCAATGAAATGTAATTGCTTTAAGCTGAGAACGATATGTTTAATGGTGTTTTTTAGCGTTGTTACATTTATCATGCATGCCGTTACAATTGATCCGATATGCGCAGCAAATGTAACACTGAAACAGCGTCCACGTTCGGTTGAATAACTCCCGACCTGTTTTATCAAAAAAATAACTTGAAGTGGTTTATGGTAGCTGACATGTGTAGGTCCGTTGCCTGAAAATATTACATGTGTAGCTAAACGGATCTCTGAGTAAAAGAATGAAACGTGCAAAATGTTACATCCTTGGCGGCTCTCCCCTATTAGTTTACTCACAGCACAGCACCGTCACTCCTGTCAGTTATTTCGTCCTAATAACTTGAAGTGGTTTATGGTAGCTGACATGTGTAGGTCCGTTGCCTGGAAATATTACATGTGTAGCTAAAGGGATCTCTGAGTAAAAAAATGGAACGTGCAAAATATGTTCTAAAATTGTATTGTATTGTGTAGTGTATTCTAAAATTAGTTTAGGGTTGTATAACGTTGTACAACTCAATCAATCAAACGTTTGTTTAATCAATGTATTGCCCCATTGAAAAAAAAGAAATGGCCAAACTGGTACACCCGATCCTATTTAATATTTCCCTTATGTTTGATACATTATCTTATCACATCCATGGTATGAAAACAATGCTAAGGAGTTGCTTCAATGAAATGTAATAGCTTTAAGGTGAAAACGATATGTTTAATGGTGTTTTTTAGCGTTGTTACATTTATCATGCATGCCGTTACAATTATTCCGATATGCGCAGCAAATGTAACACTGAAACAGCGTCCACGTTCGGTTTAATAACTCCCGAGCTGTTGTGTGTATTGCGTGGTGAAAAGGCCGTGTGTTTGTGTTGTAAACAACTCATGTTATGTCTGCGCACACTGTATGTTGCTATGGCTGCTGACGTTAGCATGTGTGCTATCAGGCAAAAGCTGAGATAGATATGCAACTACTACTGGGGAAAATGCCATACAAAACACAACACCTAATTTCGGAATGTTATTGTGACCTATTGAGCACAATCAGACCATCATGATTTGCTTGCTGGACCTATAATTAATTTATTAGCATTAAATGTCCACTCGCCCATCCAAAAGAAAAGCAAGATGGCTGCGACAGATTGTGAGCGCGACGGACTACGGAGGCCAGGAGGAGCAGAGCTGGTGACGTAAGAGGCAGGCAGTGTTGCCAGGTTTGCGAATTGTAAGCGAGTTGCAGTGTATGCAAGTAGCGTGGTTAAATTCCTTGTTTCTCGGCGTGTTGTGGCACCCGTTTATCTGCTGGCTCGATCGTGATTTTCATAAAAGTAATATTTGCAGAGTAAATAAGAAACTTGAACGGCTAAAAAATAGGCTATGTCAGTTCGGGGAGGGTGGCGAATTTATTTTGCATATAGAGATGTGTGGTAAAAGTGTGGTTCGGTCGGAGATAGAGCATGAAGAATGAGTATGGGTACACCTTTTCACTTGTATATAAGATATATATTTTTTTTTTTATAAAATACATAATGAATCTGAGGCTCCTTGAGTCATGGCCATTATAGCGCTATAGTATAGCCGGTAGAAATATGATCACCTGCATGTTTGTTGTGTGTAAATGAAACCCTTCTGACAACCGTCTCTGTCTGTCTGTCTGTCTGTGTCTGTGTCTGTGTCTGTGTCTGTTGTCTCTCTCGTGGCGTCTTCCTTGAGCTCCAAGCTGACTGAATTGCTGTAGTTACTGCACCGTCACCTGGTGTTTATAGCTTCAACATATTCTAATCCGCACGTGTTTTGACAAGCGGGCTTGATATTTTCACGCACGCACACACACGCGCACACACACGCACACACACACACACACACACACACACACACACACACACACACGTGCGAGCACGCGCAAGCTCTGATTGGATTCCCGTATAGTTTGGAAACCGGCATGATTTGTCCTTGTTAATCCACGGTCTATATATCTGTCACCGAGGCCATGCAGACTTATAGCTGTTCTGAATGTTTACAAGCAATATTTATAATATACAGTATATTTAGTATTTACACTTGGCCCATGCTGATCATGGATTCAGGACAGCAAGCTCTCTCTCTCTCTCTCTCTCTCTCTCTCTCTCTCACTAGGGCAATTAACCCTCTAAGACCCAGCGTTGCTTTATAGCAACAAGTAATTAATTACTTAATTTTTCTGTTCTTTTTTCACCTAAACGTCATCAGTGATGTTCATTGCAATGCCATTTCAATGCCATTGGTCATGATATTTGCATATAAATAGTACCCCCACAGAGGCTGAAATTCACACAAACTAAAAGTTTCTGGACTTTTTTTGTGATCATTAGAATGTCTAGAACAATGTTTTATTCATTATTGTGAAAGATATCCCCCAAATGTAAATTATTAATTTATTATATTATTATATAATTATTATAAAATTATTATAACATTTTCATCAAACTTTATTTTTTATTTTTTTTAACATATTTTTTTGTCTTAGTCCTAGTAGTACAAAGTAGTAGTAAGGTTGAAATCTATTTTTTGCAAGTAGAAATTAATCCGGGTCTTAGAGGGTTAAGACTCCATGCCAATTTTATTTGAGTCTTGTTGTTTTTTCCTTTCAATTGTTTCTGTCATCCCGTCCCTGTACTGTCATGAAATAGCTATTCCCTGACATGTATATAGGTGTGTCTGTGTGAGTGAGACAAGAGGTTGTGCAACAAAAACCCAACATGGAACAACAATAGTTTGGTTTGGGACGGATGAACTTGTTTGCCAGAGAATGTTTAGCCCATTTTGGGCCGGCAACCCCTTTTGGTGTTTTTGAAAGCATTATGTTGGTCTGCTATTTTTTGAAAAGTCGTGAAAATGTGCCTCAAATCTTTGAATAATATTATTCTTTCAGAGTTTCAGTTTTTTTAACTCAAGTCTTTGCTTCTGGGGAGGTCCCTGGAACAACAGGTTTTTTCAGAAAAAAATAAATTTCTTTTTATTTTCGACGTCGGGCCTAAATGCATTAACAACCTTTTGGTGTTAGCATCATGTCATGCTTTAGCTATTGAAAAATAGCAGATCTACAAGCTTGTAGGTCTGCTATTTTTTTTTAAATCGAAGAG
The DNA here is from genome assembly GCF_963924005.1 of Protomyctophum bolini. Lineage (NCBI taxonomy): Eukaryota > Metazoa > Chordata > Actinopteri > Myctophiformes > Myctophidae > Protomyctophum > Protomyctophum bolini. The sequence continues at coordinate 3,127,650 of NC_137865.1, forward strand.
CGACTGACATAAAAGACATTTTTTTTAATCTGATCTCAGGTCAGAATGAAAACTGTCAGGACGTAGAAGACATTTTTAGAATCTGATCTCAGGTCAGAATGGATTAACAACCTCCAGCAGGGTGAATTCCAGAGTCTTTAGTCAGTGTGGTTCATCATCCAGTCAGAATGGTCTTTAGTCAGCGGGTCATTGAACCAATGAGAAGAGTCTTTAAGTCATTGACCAATCAGAAGAAATCTTTAGTCAGTGGGTCATTGAACCAATCGGAAGAGCACGTGAATCACTGCTGTGGCACTTCCTGTGGCTCCTTCCACTGTCACACACTGTGTGTGTGTGTGTGTGTGTGTGTGTGTGTGTGTGAGAGAGAGAGCGGGGGGGGGGGGGGGGGTTCTGCATGCACGCGCACACACACACACACACACACACACACACACAGACACGAGCGAGCGACTGTGTGACATTTTTTTTGTATAAAGACTCAGTTCTGTATAAAGACTCAGTTCTGTATAAAGACTCAGTTCTGTATAAAGACTCAGTTCTGTATAAAGACTCAGTTCTGTGAAAGACTCAGTTCTGTATAAAGACTCAGTTCTGTATAAAGACTCAGTTCTGTAAAAGACTCAGTTCTGTAAAAGACTCAGTTCTGTATAAAGACTCAGTTCTGTATAAAGACTCAGTTCTGTATAAAGACTCAGTTCTGTATAAAGACTCAGTTCTGTATAAAGACTCAGTTCTGTGAAAGACTCAGTTATGTGAAAGACTCAGTTCTGTATAAAGACTCAGCTCTGTAGAAAGACTCAGTTCTGTATAAAGACTCAGTTATGTGTGAAGAATCAGTTCTGTATAAAGACTCAGTTCTGTATAAAGACTCGGTTCTGTATAAAGACTCAGTTCTGTATAAAGACTCAGTTCTGTACAAAGACTCAGTTCTGTATAAAGACTCAGTTCTGTATAAAGACTCAGTTCTGTATAAAGACTCGGTTCTGTATAAAGACTCAGTTCTGTATAAAGACTCAGTTCTGTATAAAGACTCAGTTCTGTATAAAGACTCAGTTATGTGTGAAGACTCAGTTCTGTATAAATAATCAGTTCTGTAAAAGACTCAGTTCTGTAAAAGACTCAGTTCTGTATAAAGACTCAGTTCTGTATAAAGACTCAGTTATGTGTGAAGACTCAGTTCTGTATAAAGAATCAGTTCTGTAAAAGACTCAGTTCTGTAAAAGACTCAGTTCTGTATAAAGACTCAGTTCTGTATAAAGACTCAGTTATGTGTGAAGACTCAGTTCTGTATAAAGACTCAGTTCTGTATAAAGACTCAGTTCTGTATAAAGACTCAGTTCTGTGAAAGACTCAGTTATGTGAAAGACTCAGTTCTGTATAAAGACTCAGCTCTGTAGAAAGACTCAGTTCTGTATAAAGACTCAGTTATGTGTGAAGAATCAGTTCTGTATAAAGACTCAGTTCTGTATAAAGACTCAGTTCTGTATAAAGACTCAGTTCTGTATAAAGACTCAGTTCTGTATAAAGACTCGGTTCTGTATAAAGACTCAGTTCTGTATAAAGACTCAGTTCTGTATAAAGACTCAGTTATGTGTGAAGACTCAGTTCTGTATAAAGAATCAGTTCTGTAAAAGACTCAGTTCTGTAAAAGACTCAGTTCTGTATAAAGACTCGGTTCTGTATAAAGACTCAGTTCTGTATAAAGACTAATTTCTGTATAAAGACTCAGTTCTGTATAAAGACTCGGTTCTGTATAAAGACTCAGTTCTGTATAAAGACTCAGTTCTGTATAAAGACTCGGTTCTGTATAAAGACTCGGTTCTGTATAAAGACTCAGTTCTGTATAAAGACTCAGTTCTGTATAAAGACTCAGTTCTGTATAAAGACTCGGTTCTGTATAAAGACTCAGTTCTGTATAAAGACTCAGTTCTGTATAAAGACTCAGTTATGTGTGAAGACTCAGTTCTGTATAAAGAATCAGTTCTGTAAAAGACTCAGTTCTGTAAAAGACTCAGTTCTGTATAAAGACTCAGTTCTGTATAAAGACTCGGTTCTGTATAAAGACTCAGTTCTGTATAAAGACTAATTTCTGTATAAAGACTCAGTTCTGTATAAAGACTCGGTTCTGTATAAAGACTCAGTTCTGTATAAAGACTCAGTTCTGTATAAAGACTCAGTTCTGTATAAAGACTCGGTTCTGTATAAAGACTCAGTTCTGTATAAAGACTCAGTTCTGTATAAAGACTCAGTTCTTTATAAAGACTCAGTTCTGTATAAAGACTCAGTTCTGTACAAAGACTAATTTCTGTATAAAGACTCAGTTCTGTGAAAGACTGTGGGCTTCTGGAAGAGGGCGGTTAGCATGCATGCAGAAAAAAAAGGACAAAGTTCGCCTCGCCCTCCAGTGATGTCATCACCAGGGTTTCCCCCCACCCCCCCCCCCCCCTCCCAACAGTTGATGACAGAGAGAGAGAGAGAGAGAGAGGGAGGGAGGGAGAGAAGAGGAGGTCAGGGTAGAGCGTACAGTACAAAGGTACTGTGGCCTTCAAAGGATTCCTTCTCTCTCTCTCTCTCTCATTTTGACAGACGAGATGAGAGGGAGACATGGACGGTGATGAGAGAGAGAGAGAGGAGAAGAGAGGACAACGGAGTAGAGAGAGAAGATAATGGAGAGAGAGAGAGAGAGAGAGAGAGAGTGAGAGGGAGAGAGAGGAAGGAAGGCATGACGGCCGGGATCAAACGAAACATTTAAAGGTGTCGGCACACTGACACGTTTGTTCGCGCGCTCGCACATACCGAGTCCAATGCGTATTATTTATATTCAAGGTTTTATCGCAGAACAAAATGGAGTCGAGCTGTGTGTGTGCGTGCGCGTGTGCATGTGTGTGTGTGCGCGTGCACTTGTGCGTGCGTGTCACTCATATAGCGAAGGGCATATCAAAAATAACTTACGGTGAGAATGTACAAACATTTATTATCCGTGTCATTTGGTCCACGTTCCATCTCTGTGAAAATAACCCCACAGACATAGCTTTAATACATCTCTGACAGCTACTAGTACACCGTGATGTTGTTGTGGTTGATGAAGAGTCCAGAGAAGTGTCTGTGTATTAGAGATATAGCCTTTCTCTAAATATATAATCCTGGTCTCTAAACTGCCTCCCCCTGGCCAGCCGGGGCGCCTGATAGAGGGGAAAGGAACTGGTCGGAATAACGTGTTCCTTCCACGCGCTATACGTCCAACCAGGGAAACTCCCCCCTGTCAGGTTGTAAAGGAGCAACTTGGACACTCAAGCATGAAGGAAGCATGATTGACACAGGGGTGAAAAATGGGTTACAAAATCGTGGGATAAAAAAATATTAAAGAGATATAGCCTGTACCTTTTGACCATAGCCCAGGGGCGGGAACCCCCTTTTGGTGTTTAAAGCATTATGTTATACTTTAGCTATTGAAAAATAGCAGATCTACAAGCTCATAGCCGCGCTATACGAGCTTGTATAGGTCTGCTATTTTTTTTTAAGTCGTGGAAATGTGGTGCAAATCTTTGAATATATATATTCTTTCAGAGCGTTTTTTTTAACTCAAATCTTTGCCTCTGGGGAGGGTCCTTGGAACAACACATTTTCAGATGGGGGGGTCGGCGGGCAAATACAGATAATTCTAGGGGTCCTTGACATGAAAAACTGACACAGAAACAGAGCCTTTTCTGAAAACTGTCAGGATTTCGAAGGCCTTTGTAGAATCAGTTCTCAGATCTGAATGGGTTAAATACCTGCAACCACTCCCATATACATACCGTCCCAGAGCTTGGTGCAGACCATATTTGTCTCTATATTTGGCAGTCTATAGGACATTATACCCATGTCGTGCTTTAGCTATTGAAAAATAGCAGATCTACAAGCTCATAGGTGGCGCGCTACTCGGTCTGCTATTTTAAAAAAATCGAAAAATACATTTTTAGAATCTGCATCTCAGACCAGAGTTCCAACAACTTGGGATGCCCACAAAGGAAAAGGCAAACGATGTTGTGGTGTCTCTGCTATATGGTAAACGGTGCATTTATATAGCGCCTTTATCCAAGACGCTTCACGTAGATTGTGCATTAGTACATTCACCCATTCTCACACACACACACACACACACACACACACACACACACACACACACACACACACACACACACACACACACACACACATTCATACACCGATGGCGGCGGAAACCACGCAAGGCCAACCAACCAGCACATCAGGAGCAAATTACACATATCAGTGTCTTGCTCAAGGACACTAAAACTCTGGGGGGAGCCGACAGGGTTCGAACTGGCAACCTTGCGGTCACCACCAGCCGGCCTGCACTCTACACTGTTAATTAGTTTTACCCATAAAGTATACTACCGAGTGACATGCCTATATTGTTACTTAACTGTATCATGAAGACGTGTGTGTGTGTGTGTGTGTGTGTGTGCGCTCACGTGCGTGTGTGTGTGTGCGTGTGTGCACGCATGTGACAGTGCTGCAATTGTATGCACGTGTGAATGTGACACCGGGAGAGAAAGGGCAAAAGTCAGAGCTCACTGGTAGAATGACACACACTCTGATTCATGTCTCCATTCAGACTTGTGAGAGAGAGATAAAGAGGCTTGAGACACAGAGACGCATTCATCACACACACACGCACACGCACGCACACGCACGCACGCGCGCACGCACGCACGCACGCATACGTGAGCGTACGCATGGTTGTGTTGGTCAGTGGTGCGGTCCGTCATGTTCCATATCTTTTATGGAGACATTTGTGGGTCTTTTCTTTGATTTGTCCTCCGTGTAGAGAGACAGGAAGTGTCAGGGGGTGACAGACGGTGTGTGTCTGTCTGTCTGTCTGTCTGTCTGTCTGACCGACCCCCTTAAGGGTCCCTGAGGGAGTTCCAGGGGGTCCTCGTCCAGCTAAATGATACAGTCTGGAACCAAAATGGACCCTTATGGGTCTGTAACTCTGAGAGTGTGCAAAGTGAACCAAATGGACACTCTCAGAGTTAAATGAACAGTGGTTTTTAAAATGTAAATTGGGGTATATACCAAAATGCTGTAAAAAAAAAAATCCTGCCTTATCGTAGTCACTGGCGTATCTTTTCAAATGGAGGGTCCGTGGCCCAAACTAATTTGGGGGTCCTTGACATGAAAACGTTGGTGAACCACTGGTGTAGTAAGTAAGTAACTAAGTAGATTTACTTAAAGATGGAGTGCTGTGATTTTTCCCCCCATCCTAAAACATGATCATCAGTTATTATTATTATTATAATTTCATAGGAGGAAGTTGTTTTTGTTTTTTTAAGTGTATACAGCATTTGTTAAAATGTTGTTTTTATGTGGACACGCCCACCAGTTCATTAAGTGTGCCTGGTTTGCCTGGTGGGTGGCGGTGGTGATGGGTGGTGATCCACCTGAACTGAAGCCGCCCACCCGCAGCTGTAGTTGTATGATAAAGGGGGAGGGGCTTAGGGGAGGGGCTGATATTGTGATGTCACTATATCACTGTTTTTTTTCCACCGCCTTGTTTGACTGTCAAGGGTTACAGCCCGCTCCGGGAAGAAACCCTAAATACAAAGGGAATACAATACATCATTGCACACATAACCACACCAAGGGGTCTATTGAAGTATATACTGTCAAAGTATAGATTCTCTAGTTACTTTGTAGATTTAGATTATTATTATTATTAACCACTTCAGCCTTCTATACTATGTATTTTATTTTTTACAACGTATACTTACCCCCCCCCCCCCCACACACACACACACACACACACACACACACACACACACGCACGCATGCACGTAGCACACACACACACACACACACACACACACACACACACACACACACACACACACACACACGGGACACTCGACTGGACCAGGAGGAGATTGATGGAACGGTGATTATAGGTCATGATTGACAGCCTTTTCCTCTCTCTCTCTCTCTCTCTCTCTCTCTCTCATGGATAGAGGCCCTTAACTCCGTGACTGACTGTAAATCAGGAAGCTCTCTCAGTGAGCCAATCACACGGCCCTATTCGTGGCGTGCGTGCGCGCGCGCGCGTGTGTGCGTGTGTGTGTGTGTGTGTGTGTGTGTGTGCCCGCTGGCATCGGGCCAAGTGAAAAGCTGTACCAGTCACTGGTTCCTTGGGCGGGACACAGACAGAAAATGGGGGCGGTCGGAGGGGGAGAGAGAGGGAGAGAGAGAGAGAGAGAGAGAGAGAGAGAGAGAGGGTGAGGTCAAATGTAGACGACAAATATTGGTTTAGTTTCAAAGAGTTCCAAAGTGCGGGGGCGTTTCTGTTTACACGGTACGTTTCCACACACGCAGATGGAGCGTGTGCGTGTGCGTGTGCATGTGCGTGTGCCTTTGTGTGCGTGTGTGTGTGTGTGTGTGTGTGTGTGTGTGCCTGTGTGTGCGTGTGCGTATGAGAGAGAGAGAGAGAGAGAGAGTGTGTATATGAATCATGTTTACCTCATTGTCCTGGTCTGTGAAAAGGCTCCTTACGTCAAACACAGTGTTGTGCTCATCATGTTATCCTCCTCCTCCTCCTCCTCCTCCACTCAGTAAACAACTGATTCAGGTGTTTTTCCCATGGTGGAGGACAAATATACAGTATAATGTATACATTTACAATGTGTAGACATTTAGCAGACGCTCTTATAACCCATTTGGGCCTGAGAACATATTATTCTACTAATGCCCATTATTTCTATGTAAGTGGTTCTCAAACTACTGTTGTTCCAGGGACCCCCCTCAGATAAGCAAAGATTTGAGTTAAAAACGTTCGCTCTGAAAGAATTGATATTCCAAATTTGTGTCACATTTTCACGATAAAAAAAAAAATAGCAGACCTACAAGCTCGTTCCGTGCTGTGAGCTTGTAGGTCTGCTTTTCCTGGAACAACATATTTTCAGATGGGGGTCAGTTAGATAATAATTGTTGGGGTCCTTGACATGAAATATGGAGCACCACTGATATAAAAACACGAGGTATTTTTTTTTAATTTCTACAAAAGTATACAAGCTCAAAAAGTGTCGCTGAAAACGGAAATAATGTAGATAAGAAAGTTTTTTTCTCTGCCGGACAGCAACGTGCGGGCCAGTGACCTGTTCTTCGGTCTGTTGTTGTTGTTGTTGTTATTGTTGTTTTTGTCTTCTGCAGTGACCACTTTAACCCTCATGGCCGCCCGGGCCTCACAATTTTGGTCATGTTCATTATAGGCGACGTGAAAAAATGCAAAACATTCCGGGACATTCCTTTTGGAATTGGCTTGCTATATTATATAGCTCTATAACCGGCTCCCAAAACACATTCCAGCAGCGACGTCGTGTCGTCCCCCTGGCATATCTTTTTCAAAACGGGACTCTGATAAATGTCAATTTGGGGAGGGGGAGGGGGGGACACCACTGGCATGAACAAACGGTATACATATCGGGTACAGTACTTGAGTAAAAGTGCTTGGTTACTTTCCGCCACTGACACAAGCAGACAGACAACAACAACAACTTTAACCGACACTTTGCTCTCTCTCTCTCTCTCTCTCTCTCTGTGTCCTTCCTTCCATTGTAGAATGTGCTAGCCAAGGCCTTGTATGACAAAATTGAAATTAAGATCTGCTGTTTTCAATTTGATTTTCTACACATTCTGAACTTGTGAAACGGACAGTCTGCAATATGAGTACTTTTAATTTTAGTACTTTAAAGGTATATTCAGTGACTTCACTTAATTTAAAAATCACTTATTTTTTTGTTTTGTTGTGATAATCCTGCCTACTATAGAGTATAGAGTGTTCTGTCCAAGGAGTTCCTCCCTGTCCCCAGTTAACCTGGGGGTCAAAAAACCTTAGGTTTTGTTTTTGGCTATAGGTGGCCCAGCCTTCCACCAATCATGATCGAGCGGGGGCGGGCCTTGGTGTGTGTGCTGTTGGCCTGTCGCGTGTCCCCCCCACTGTAGAGGGTGCATGTGCACATCTTGTTACCCTCAATCACTGAATGCTCCTTTAATTTCTACTTGCAAAAAAAATATTTCAACCTTACTACTATTTTTGTACTATTATGACTAAGACTAAAAAATATGTTAAAAAAAAGGAAAAAAAAGTTTGATGAAAAATGTATAATAATGATATAATAAATTAATAATTTACATTTGGGGGATATCTTTCACAATAGTGAATAAAACATGTTCTAGACATTCTAATGATCACAAAAAAAACATATATTACAATTATTTTACTTACTTTTATTAGGGTTAAAGGTCAAAAGTCATAGGTTAAAGTCCAGAAACTTTTAATTTGTGTGAATTTCAGCCTCTGTGGGGGGGTATTTATATGCAAATATCATGACCAATGGCATTGCAATGAACATCACTGATGACGTTTAAGGTGAAAACAGAACAGAATAAATAATAATAATTAAGTAATTAATTAAAATATAACTTGTTGCTATAAAGCAATGCTGGGTCTTAGAGGGTTAAGTACATTTTGATGCCAATACTTTTGTACTTTTGCTCAAGTACATTTTCAATTCCGTATACTTTTACCGACAACAACAACAACAACTTTAACCGACACTTTGCTCTCTCTCTCTCTCCCCTTGTCCTTTCCTTCTTTTCCCCCCCTGCTATAGAACGTGCTAGCCAAGGCCCTGTACGACAACGTGGCCGAGTCCCCGGACGAGCTGTCCTTCCGGAAGGGCGACATCATGACGGTGCTGGAGCGCGACACGCAGGGGCTCGACGGCTGGTGGCTCTGCTCGCTGCACGGGCGCCAGGGCATCGTGCCCGGCAACCGCCTCAAGATCCTGGTGGGCATGTACCACCAGGACGGCAAGACGCCGCAGACGGGCACGCCGTCTTCCACCACGTGTTCACAGGTATATATGTCACAGCTGTGAGCAATTAGGACCCAATTGCAGACAGATATAGGCGGAGGCAGATGAGCTTCAATGCAAGGGTTTTATTCCAAAAAAACCCACAACACAAGGAATACAGGGAACTTTGAAGTACATGAATCAGGAATACACACTAGGAGGCAAATCATGGATACATGAGGAGCTGAACACTATACTGACATTAAGTGACGAACTAGAAAGGGAACGGAACAAACAGGGGAGTGTAAAAATAGACACAGACTAACTATAGGCACAGGTGAAAGAAAACTCAAAATCAAGACTAGGGAATTGGCTGGGGGACTAAGAGGACCACAGGTGAAAAACAAAGACTAATCACAATACAGGTTAGGTATACAGAACTACAGGGGCAGACAGGAGGGCACAAAACAATACTACAAAATAAAAGGTACACACAAGTTAAACATAACACGTCACGAACCGTGACATATAGATTAAAGCAATACGCCACAAGAGGTCTCAGGTTATACCGTGGATTTTTTTACCATGGCTGAGAGGCGTAGGCAGAGGGTCTTCTACCCTCTACCCTCTCGAACAATGATTTCAGGCCTGTTGCTCTAACTTCCTTGATCATGAAACAAATGTGAAAAACAAATCAAGCCCGAGCTCGTGGCAAAAACTGAGCGCTTAATTTCTGGACCCCCCTCCAGTCTGCGCATATAGGGCTGGAAGGGGTGTTCAAGATGCACTTGCCACCTTACTGAATCTCCTGCACAAACTACCTTGAAGGTAGTAAAACCCATGCTATAGGCTGCTCTTTATTGATTTTTCCTCAGCATTTAATACCATACAGCCCCCATGTCTTGGTTGATAAACTCCTTTGGTGTATAGATCCCTGTCTGGTAGGCTGGATTCTTGACTTCTTAACTAACAGATCTCAAAGTGGCTGGCTCGCCCCAGGGTTGTGTTTTTATCTGCCTTTCTTTACATTCTTTATACCAACGATTGTGTTAGCCATTTCCAAAACAGATTCATCATTAAATACGCTGACGACTCGGTCATCGTCAGCCTGCTTGACAATGATGAGAACTGTCACGGGCAAGTGGTAGACGACTTTCTATCCTGGTGTGACTACGCCTTCTTGCAGCTAAATGTTTCTAAAACAAAAGAGCTATAATGCATAGATTTTAGACGTTCCCCACAATCCCCCCAGAAGAGTGTTGTCAACGGACAGACTGTATAGATATTGTACCCAGCCACAAATATCTAGGCACAGTTATTGATGACGAACTGAAATTCGACCAAAATACTGATGTGATGCATAAAAAAAGGTCAACAAAGCCTGTACCGCCTGAGGAAATTGGCTCCAGTTCAATGTCGACAAGACTCTGATGAAACTGTTTTACAGTGCCTATACATCGAGTCCGCCATTTCTTTCTCCATTATCTGTTGCTATATGGTATAATCTCTGCATCAGAGACAAAAAATCCCTGGGGAAAATTGTAAAAAGTGGCCTCTAGAATCATTGGCTCACAAATGAACGGCCTAGACCAGATCTTTATAAGAAACAGGTACTTAACAAAGCCCCTGAGCATCCGATCTGATGCTGCTCACCCTCTACACGGAGAGTACATCCTTCTCCCATCCGGCCTTCGCTTGCGAGCCCCTTATTGTGCCACAAAAAACCAAGCACAAACATTCCTTTGTCCCGGTCTCCATTCGCACACTGAATGCTGCTGTGGGTAGATCTAGGATATTATAACCTTATGATGAGTACTTTTCACTTTTTACTGTATTATCTCGTGCCTAATGACTATGCACATGCACTTTTATGACATATCGCATAGCACTTTAACACCTGCACTTTAAAGGCGCAGTGAAACGGAAATGGTGAACAACATGAAAATGGTGTTTCCACATGAAACACCGGTCTGAAGTTTCTGAACCAATCAGAGTGTCGCATCCCTTCAGGCGATGGGACGGTAGCTAGGGACGGTAGCTCTGCTATGCGCTACAGCGTGGTGTGTGTTTGTTTACAAATCAGACGGTCGGCCAGCACAACCAGTTTACTGTTACGTGGCTTATTTCTACCCTATAATGTTTTCAGAAACATATTTTAGCGTGATGATTACGTTGAAACCGAGTAATACACTGTCTGAATGTTATCTTGAATGGAAATAAAAACGGAGTAATCTGTAATCAGAAGCAGCTGTGTTGCATGGATGCGCAGATATGGGGAATTAAACAGGTGAGCTTCATTTTTATTGGCTTTTATCGATGTGTATCTCTACACGTCATCACGCAGCACGTTTTCGTTTTAATAAATAAATAATACAATCGTTTTTATGGACCTTTGATATAAAAACACACAGAAATGAGAATTTTCCCATTTTTTTGGCATCCATTGTTAGGTATGCCCATATGATGACCACGGATATGGTCTAAAAGTGTGAAAAACGTCTTTTTCATTTCACTGCGCCTTTAATGGTTGTGTGCACCTCTGTACTCTGGTATCCGCTATGTGAACTGTTTGTTTGTTTGTACTGTTTCATTCATTGTTTAATGTACTGTCTATGCTCATGCAACCCAATTTGCCCTTCGGGGACACTAAATAAACTAGAACCTTAGTCTAAGCCAATAGCCTTGGTGTACACGCACGTCCTTGGATTCCCTATGACGTGTCGGATGGACGGAGCCTGTTAAAAGGACCACTTCACCACTTTTCAACCTATACCTTCATCTAATTGGAACTGCCCACGGCCCTCCTATTACGAGACACAGACCGAGTATAGGAAAATATTGTGGTATTTTACCATGAACATTAGTGAGGACCAATTATATTGATAATATATAAGATGAGTTGAAAAGTGGTGAAGTGGTCCTTTGCCTATATGCATTGTGAACTTGTTTGGATTGGCTATTTTCAATAGATATTGTACATATTTTGAACTTGGTAAAATGGGACATTCTGCAATATGAGTAGCCTACTTTAACTTTTTGTACTTGAAAACACTTACATTGCTGGCATTTATTGAAAAACTAGGATCTAATTCACTCCAGCATTTTTTTCCCATTTGAGCTCTTATTTTGAAAAGCCACATTCCCAGTCTACCGGAAGTAGTATTATGCTAGGACGCTCGACGGAGCCGAGACAAGGCCTTGTTTACAATATGAATCCAAACCGAGGCACTGGCGTGCTCCACATCGTCTGCTCTGTGGGTGAAAAAAACGTGGTTTTGACCAAAAATGCCATCTGGGACAAAGGAATAGGGGATACGGGCGATTGAAAGAAACAGATAGAATGGATTATTATGGCGATCTAAGATGGACGATCCAGTGCTATGCTAACAACACAGCTAGCTAACCCGGCTAACGTAAGTAGCATTATGGCTCGATCGATCGAACGCACTTTAAAATATGCTAATAAATAACATCTTCTTCTTCTTCTTCTTCTCTTTCCTCCACTCCAGTCGCGGACCGCCGCCTCGCTCTACTCCAAGCCCCCGGGGGGGTCGTCGTCGTCGTCTGGCGGTATTCCCAGCAAGCCGCTGGCGTCGTCGCAGTACACGTCCATGCACCCGGCCTCGTACTCCACCCCCGCCAACAACAACAACAACCCGTTGGACAGCGTCTACAGTTTCCCCCCCTCGCACGGACCCCCCCCGCAGCAGCAGAGCGTCTACCAGGTGCCCTCTGGCCCCGTGGGACCGCCGCCGCCCAAGTCCTACCACCCCGGGGGTCCGACAACGGGGGGACTACCCCCCGCGCTAGCCCAGAAACAGTACCACCACCACCAGCAGCAGCAGCAGGATATCTACCAGGTGCCCCCTTCCATGGGCCCTGTTGTGGGCTCTAAGGATATCTACCAGATCCCCCCCTCCATGGGGCCCATTGTGGGCTCTAAGGATATCTACCAGATCCCCCCCTCCATGGGGCCCGTTGTGGGCTCTAAGGATATCTACCAGATCCCCCCCTCCATGGGGCCCGTTGTGGGCTCTAAGGATATCTACCAGATCCCCCCCTCCATGGGGCCCGTTGTGGGCACTAAGGATATCTACCAGGTGCCCCCCTCCATGGGGCCTCACCAGGGGGGAGGGACGACAGGACAGGACATTTACCAGGTCCCGCCGTCCTGGGAAAGCAACAACAAGCCACTGGGAAAGGTAAGGGTCGATGGATGGATGGATGGATGGATGGATGGATGGATGGTAGCCTCGCATAGCCAGCCTTCATCTGCCTTTGCAATGCATATCGCCCCAGGCAGATTGAGTGTGGCTCCTCTCAATGCATATCACCCCCAGGCAGATTGAGTGTGGCTCCTCTCAATGCATATCAACCCAGGCAGATTAAGTCTGGCCCCTCTCTGAATGCATATCACCCCCAGGCAGATTGAGTCTGGCCCCTCTCTAAATGCATATCACCCCCAGGCAGATTGAGTCTGGCCCCTCCCAATGCATATCACCCCCAGGCAGATTAAGTCTGGCTCCTCTCAATGCATTTTGCCCCAGGCAGATTGAGTCTGGTCCCTCTCAATGCATATCACCCCCAGGCAGATTGAGTCTGGCCCCTCCCAATGCATATCACCCCCAGGCAGATTGAGTCTGGTCCCTCTCAATGCATATCACCCCCAGGCAGATTAAGTCTGGTCCCTCTCAATGCATATCACCCCCAGGCAGATTAAGTCTGGCCCCTCTCAATGTGTATCACCCCCAGGCAGATTAAGTCTGGCTCCTCTCAATGCATATCACCCCCAGGCAGATTAAGTCCGGCCCCTCTCAATGCATATCACCCCCAGGCAGATTAAGTCCGGCCCCTCTCAATGCATATCACCCCCAGGCAGATTGAGTCTGGCCCCTCTCAATGCATATCACCCCCAGGCAGATTGAGTCTGGCCCCTCTCAATGCATATCACCCCCAGGCAGATTAAGTCTGGCCCCTCTCAATGTGTATCACCCCCAGGCAGATTAAGTCTGGCCCCTCTCAATGTGTATCACCCCCAGGCAGATTAAGTCTGGCTCCTCTCAATGCATATCACCCCCAGGCAGATTAAGTCCGGCCCCTCTCAATGCATATCACCCCCAGGCAGATTAAGTCCGGCCCCTCTCAATGCATATCACCCCCAGGCAGATTGAGTCTGGCCCCTCTCAATGCATATCACCCCCAGGCAGATTGAGTCTGGCCCCTCTCAATGCATATCACCCCCTGCAGGCAGATTGAGTCTGGTCCCTCTCAATGCATATCACCCCCAGGCAGATTAAGTCTGGCCCCTCTCAATGCATATCACCCCCAGGCAGATTGAGTCTGGCCCCTCTCTCAATTGTGGGAGGACTTCACAAGTGGTGACGAGCCAACCAGATTCGTCTGGAAACCAGGCTGTAACCAACCAGGGCCCCAGTATGCAAATATGGGGCGGGACATTTGCGGGGGGAAAAATGTAATGCTGAGAGGGGCGGGACTAATATTAGTATCGCCCCTCTAGGCTAGGCGGATGGATTGAACCTCTCCCGGCACTATCAAACCTACGCTAATTCCACTACTCTGAGCCTCACACCCTGGCGACCCTGCAGTGGGGCTGATGGGCAATATGACTTCAAATCCGTGTCACCGTCACTAGCGTGGTTGCCTATATATATAGGCAAGCAGACTCTTGGTTATTGCACTGCAAATCGTTTTTTTTTTAAACGTTTAAATTGCGTAACAGCTCTCTATATTCTCACTAGACAAACAAAACAGCGCAGACAAGCGCAGACATTTCTTACCGGTACCTCAGTTATATTTTAGACGAACGATGTTCCTGTTTTATAGTGAAAATAGCTGATTTTTTTTACACAACTAAGAACAGTATAATTCATTTAGAATTGGACGGGAACCCCTTTTGGTGTCTTAACTATAAGCATTATGTTATACTTTAGCTATTGGAAAATAGCAGATCTACAAGCTCATATAGCGAGCCACCGAGTGGCGTGCTACGAGCTTGTAGGTCTGCTATTTTTTGAAAAATCGTAAAAATGCGGCACAAATATTTGAATATTTATTTTTTCGACATTGCTTACCGGTAACTCAATGATATTTCAGATGAACGATGCTCCTGTTTTATAGTGAAAATCTATTTCTACAACTGTAGAACGGTATCATTGATTTAGAATTTACCTAGGCTATAATATACCCCCAATTAACCCGATTAACCTACATGAGCAAGATGAAGTGGCTATTGGTTCCACGTGTTGGGTTTGGATGTGTTTGGGGTTACCCCCCTCCCCCCCCCCCCCCACCCCAACCAGCCCACTGGCCTACATCACAACCAATAACCAATACAATACATTTCACCCAATAACGTACGGTGTACACCGTTCCTCCATCAATCTCCAGAAGGCTATAATAGGACGACTGACCCTTCCTCCGAACCCGGGTGGAAACGGCACACTCAGCACTCAGTTCACAAACGGCACAATGACAGACCTGAGATCAGATTCTAAAAAAATGTCTTCTACATCCTGACAGTTTTCCATTCTGACCTGAGATCAGATTATAAAAATGTCTTCTACGTATGTCAGTCGCTCTTCGATTTTTCAAAAATAGCAGAACTACAAGCTCGAGTGGCGCGCTATACGAGCCGGTTAAGATGTCCAGGTTTTGTCCTGCACATGTCCATGCTGTGTTGATGTTGGTATACCATAGGCAAACGTTCATTCTTCAATATTTAAGTGTGAATTGACCATTGTGCCACCATGAACGCTGTTTTGTTGTAAAGCAATACCCTATAGCTACTTCGGTTTTCATAACAAGGTCTATTATTTATTCAGCTTTTTCACCATTTGATGACTTTTAGCCTCTCAGACCCAATACGTCTTTATTCTATTGTCGTTGGATAAGACGTTGTCCTGCAATTCCATGTTGTATATTGATGTGATGAGAGCCATGCAAGGCATCCAGGGCACACGTTGATCAAAATAGCAGTTGTTCGACAATAACTTAACTCTTCAAGAGTGTAAAAAGGAAACCAAATGGACCTGTACAGCCAGGTCCATATGGTTTAATTTTGCTCTCTCAAGAGTAAAAGGAGAATTCCATACTAGAAGACTTTCTTAGCTTTATTTGTGGTTGTTACGTCCCCCACCAAAGAGGTCCAGGTGTTATTTGTAGTTGTTACGTCCCCCACCAAAGAGGTCCAGGTGTTATTTGTAGTTGTTACGTCCCCACCAAAGAGGTCCAGGTGTTATTTGTAGTTGTTACGTCCCCCACCAAAGAGGTCCAGGTGTTATTTGTAGTTGTTACGTCCCCCACCAAAGAGGTCCAGGTGTTATTTGTAGTTGTTACGTCCCCCACCAAAGAGGTCCAGGTGTTATTTGTAGTTGTTACGTCCCCCACCAAAGAGGTCCAGGTGTTATTTGTAGTTGTTACGTCCCCACCAAAGAGGTCCAGGTGTTATTTGTAGTTGTTACGTCCCCACCAAAGAGGTCCAGGTGTTATTTGTAGTTGTTGCGTCCCCACCAAAGAGGTCCAGGTGTTATTTGTAGTTGTTACGTCCCCACCAAAGAGGTCCAGGTGCAAAAGCGCATTATTGGGTATTTCCCCTACCATAAGCCCTCAATGAATTGCATTGAATTGCATTGAATTGAATGGGGCTATGGGGTGTTACAGTGCTAATTTGCTTATTTCCATCGCTCAAAAATCACTTTACTACTTATTTTCGATTGAAATAAGCGAATTTGCACAAAAACCCAACCCCCGTTGAGGGCTTATAATTAGGGGAAATAGCCAATAATGCACTTTTTGCACAAAATAACACCTGGACCTCTTTGGTGGGGACGTAACGACTACGAAGGCCTTCTAGTCTGGAATTCTCCTTTAAAGAACTCTTAAGTGTCATTTGGTTACCGACTCCCCTCAAGGACCACTGGTGGTCCCCGGACCACCGGTTGAGAACCACTGAAATAGAGAGAGAGAGAGAGAGAGAGAGAGAGAGAGAGAGAGAGAGAGAAATAAATGGCAGGTGTTTTGGCAGCGATGACGAGCTAGGGCTGTGTGCATGTGTCTATTATGTATTCGGCTTTTTCACCATTTGATGACTTTTACCCTCTCAGACCTAATAATACGTCTTTATTCTATTGTCGTTGGATAAGACGTTGTCCTGCAATTCCATGTTGTATATTGATGTGATGACAGCCAATGCAGGCATTCAGGGCACACGTCGAACAAAATAGCAGTTTTTCGACAATAACTTAACGAGTGTAAAAAGGAAACCAAATGGACCTGTACAGCCAGGTCCATATGGTTTAATTTTGCTCTCTCAAGAGTAAAAGGAGAATTCCATACTAGAAGACTTTCTTAGCTTAGTGTTATTTGTAGTTGTTACGTCCCCACCAAAGAGGTCCAGGTGTTATTTGTAGTTGTTACGTCCCCACCAAAGAGGTCCAGGTGTTATTTGTAGTTGTTACGTCCCCCACCAAAGAGGTCCAGGTGTTATTTGTAGTTGTTACGTCCCCACCAAAGAGGTCCAGGTGTTATTTGTAGTACGCGTCCCCCACCAAAGAGGTCCAGGTGTTATTTGTAGTTGTTACGTCCCCCACCAAAGAGGTCCAGGTGTTATTTGTAGTTGTTACGTCCCCACCAAAGAG
>NC_137865.1:3160155-3165155 GCF_963924005.1 Protomyctophum bolini
ACGCTACACAAAGCTCAGGCCCTGAACACACATATACTGTACTATACTGTATATATACTGTATATCCCGTAGGTAATCTGAGCCACACGTTTTGCGGCCGGCTGTTACACAAATGAGGCCAGAGTAGAGTTCCCCGTCGATGTGGGCAAGCTTCAAAATGACCGCCGGATGCAGGAAATAGACTTTAGTTTCTACTGTATATACATATATATACTGTACATAACAGTATACAGCACACACACGGCTATAACATCTGAAGGACGTGGACTTTGCTGTGGCTATACAGTGGAAGTGTGCAGGGTGTGGCGGCGGTGTGCAGCCATGGAAAGTAATTTAAGTACTTATACTGTACTTTTAACCCATCTAGACGAAGTCGAAATTAAAAAAAAAAAATGTCTTCTCTAAAATGATGACGGTTTTCTGAAAAACCCTATGATTCTATGTGTCAGTGGTTCTCACACATTTTCATGTCAAGGACCCCCAAAATTATATGTATTTGGCCACCGACCCCCATCTGAAAATATGACCCAGAAGCAAGATTAGAGTTGAAAATGTTCGCTCTGAAAGAATATATATTCAAAGATTTGCACTACATTTTCACGATTTTTCAAAAATAGCAGACCTACAAGCTCGTAGCGCGCCACTCGGTGCGCGCTATGAGCTTGTAGATCTGCTATTTTTTCCAATAGCTCAAGTGTAACATAATGATAAAACACCAAAAGGGTCAGAATGGGTTAACCATAGTGGGCGTTCTGAAGGCCGTTCCACTGATTCTTAACCCTATACCTTGACCTCAATAATGCTCAAAATGGCACCTTTCTAAAACTACATATTGTTGTATAATTATGGAACATATCCTCGAGTTGCACCTTTTTAATCCAAAGCAGATCTATAAGCTCTTTCACTCTGTGCCGCGCTATACGAGCTTGTATAGGTCTGCTATTTTTGAAAAACCCGTGAAAATGTGGCCAAAAATGTTTGAAGATACTCATGCAGAGCGAACGTTTTCTTAACTCAAATCTTTGCTTCTGGGGGGGGGGGGGGGGGGTCGGTCCCTGGAACAACATATTTTACATGCATACGAATAGTTATCAATAATCAAACGTGAGCTATAAGAATCTAACATCCGTCCGACAGTGGAATATCTATATGATTCTAGGCATATACAGGGTGCTATATATGTATTGTCTACACATAAAGTGCCATTTATAAATGACATGAAATGACATGAGTTGAGCCTTTTTTATTATGCCTGTAAAAGGTCGCCGAGAAAGTTGCTCACGACGGGCTAAGATGTATAAGGGAACCCCCTTTTGGTGTTTTATCATTATGTTACACTTGAGCTATTGAGAAAATATAGCAGATCTACAAGCTCGTAGCGCGGCACCGAGTGCCGCGCTATACGAGCTTGTGTATATAGGTCTGCTATATTTTTGAAAAATCGTGAAAATGTAAGAATTGCGGGAGTGAGGTCTGCGGTCTCCGAATGCAACGGGAAGTGCATTCCATAATAGTGTTGGAGCCGGAAGAGACTATTAGTACTAGTGTATTCAAAGTAGGCCTATACACACTACACTTCAAAGTTCATTCAAAATGGCGGAGAGATTGTGCAGATATTCCGATGCGTGCGGGCTTGAATGAATGTCCAGTAGTGTTTTGGGACAACAGGGCTGTATACTGTCTTTTTTTACTGTAGTCTCTCTGTCCTCATGCCTCTTTTCTCTGTCTTCCCTTGTGTGTGTGTGTGTGTGTGTGTGTGGGGGGGGGGGGAGTGAAAAGGAGAAACAGACATAGGGGGGACAGGAAGGGAAGGAGTGAGGGGCATTGCTCTAGGGGCGGGAAGGTCAGATATGCTAAACAATGACTTCTACTTGCCAGCGCACGCACGGACACGCACGCACGGACACACACACACACACAGTCACACACACACACACAACGACAAAGGGTGAATGTCCCAGCTTGCTCCATGCACACAGATGGCCCTCCATTATGGCCTGTCTCTTGTCCTTGTCCGTGCATATTTTCGTGTGCAGAGGAATTTCTGTGCATGCGTCATTGAACCCTTTTGCATGCCTTTCCGAAATCAAGTGTCCGTGAAGGCATTTCCTTGTTGGACGCTTTTGGAACCGTCCTCTGTGTGTGTGTGTGTGTGTGTGTGTGTGTGTGTGTGTGTGTGTGTGTGTGTGTCGTGTCGTGTCGGATGGTCGTTGGAGTGGAACGCTGAGCACTCCTTGGACCTCCCAGCCAGAACTTTGGACCTCTGTGTTCTGTTGTTGCGTGCGTGCGTGCGTGCGTGCGCGTGCGTACGTGCGTACGTGCGTACGTGCGTACGTGCGTACGTGCGTACGTGCGTACGTGCGTACGTGCGTACGTACGTGTGTGCGTGCGTGCGTTGTGGTGGACCCCAAATGTATACCTATATATGTTTGATTCGACAGTTTTTCTGATAAACCTATTATGTTTCCATGTCAGTGGTGCTCGAACTATTTCATTTCAAAGGACCCCCAATATATCATCTGCAATTTGGCCGTCGACCCCCATCTGAAAATATGTTGTTCCAGGGACCCCCCCCACATACACACACACACACACACAGAAGCAAAGATTTGAGTTCAAAACGTTCGCTCTGAAAGAATAATTATATTCAAAGATCTGCACCACATTTTCACGATTTTTCAAAAATAGCAGACCTATATGCGCAAGCTCAACAGCTGAAGCATAATAACACACCAGAAGGTGTTCCACCGTCCTGAACGGGTTTAAGAAATGTCTTCTAAATCTTCTCAAGCTCATCTGTGTGAGCTTGTAGATCTGCTATAATATGTGTCGTCCTTTAATATACTCATTGCTTCCAGTTATTGTTATAAATGAGTATATGTTCGCATATAGCCTCAGATATCAGCCACTGTATATGTGTACGCACACACACACACACACACGCGCACACACACACACACACACACACACACACACACACACACACACACACACACGCACGCACGCACGCACGCACGCACGCTCGCGCGCGCGCGCGCTGCGCACACACACACACACACACACACACACACACACACACACACACACACACACACACACACACACACGTTAGGTCAAGGCTTTCTATGAGACTGTCACTGTCTCGGTTTATCTTCCCTCTGATGTGACACGCCGCTGATTCAACCAGACACTGTAAAACTCGACGTGTGTGTGCGTGTGTGTGTGTGTGTGTGTGTGTGTGTGTGTGCGTGTGTGTGTGTGTGTGTGTGCGTGTGCGCGTGTGTGTGTGTGTGTGCGTGTGTGTGTGTGTGTGCGCGTGCGTGTGCTCCTGTCATGATCGAGTGCAGGAGACGGATTTAAAAGGTGTTACAAGGGTGTGCGTGAGTGCGTGTGTGTGTGTGTGTGTGTGTGTGTGTGTGTGTGTGTGTGTGTGTGTGTGTGTGCATGTGTGCGTGGGTTGTTGACTGTGTGAAGTGCTTCACAATTTCTGTTTTCAGATGTAGTCCGTACTTTGTACTTGAGTAAAAGTATACCAATATACAGTACCACGTACCATTTTCATTCATTTAAATTTGTAGAATTTTTCTTTTAGCTTTTTATTACACCCCCCCCCCCCCCCAAAAAAAACCCTGAACTTTGAAAATTCTGTGGTTTTTTTCTGTGGACTGGAGTTTTCTCTGGGGTTTGGAAGCCTTTTGAGCTGCAATGAAAACAGGCAAAACAGTGGAAAAAACATCTGCTGGCAAAATTCCGTTGTCATTATGTGGGATTTGCAGGCTGTGACGTCAACAAACAGCATGGGAGCATCAGAGCTCTGTTATAAATGCAGGTTTTTGGGTGCGATTGAGCTCAGAAACCCTTAAAAAAAATAAGA
Organism: Protomyctophum bolini; assembly: GCF_963924005.1. Taxonomy (NCBI): domain Eukaryota; kingdom Metazoa; phylum Chordata; class Actinopteri; order Myctophiformes; family Myctophidae; genus Protomyctophum; species Protomyctophum bolini. Next base: position 3,164,030 of record NC_137865.1, read on the forward strand.
ACGAATTATTACAAAAAAAAAAAATTAATGTCACAATTTAATATCTGCTTTCAATTCGTTCATTTCTCTGACACTAGCCAGCACCCCCTATGGTATAAGCGGCGTTCAACTACAGTACTTATGTAAGTAAATCTACTTAGTTACTTTCCACCACTGTCCGTATATAGGTACTATTTAAGAGAACAAAGAGAAGAGATGGCTGATGACACTGCCCACCCCCACACGTACACAACACCATTTTACACACACACACACACACACACACGCACGCACGCACGCACGCACGCACGCACACACACACACACACACACACACACACACACACACACACACACACACACACACTCACACACACACACACACACACGCACGCACACACACACACACGCACACGTACGCACTCTGCAGCTTCTCGTCAAAATGTCTGACACACAGTATACTGTCACTCTCAGGCACCTTTCCTTTCTTCTTCGCCTGCTTCAAAGCGTCTTATATAAGACGAGTTAATTCTCCCGGGGCTGTTTTTTTTATTTCTTTATCTCAAAAACACAACCTTTCTTTTTTAAACTGTAATTGGCAGTCATAATTATTTCATGACCCACTGGGGCTCCTCCAGCCATACATGTATACCATTAAAAATGTATTAGAAAAATGTTAAAAAGAAAATGGATGCCTGTCAAGGCAAGCCGGACAGGGAAACTGTCTCGTCGTGAAGAGAGGAGGAGGAGGAGGAGGAGGAGAAGAAAAGAAAAGCGCTGACGCTGTGTGGAAATAAAAGTTTTCACTTTGAAGTTCAGAGTTAGGGTCCTTTTTTTAAGGATGAGCGGCAATTCATTAACGCGCCTTGCGTTCTTTTTCTGTATACGCGCGGAGAAGTCGACAGGGGCGACAGCGCATTAAGCGTGTTTACGCGGGCGCGGTCCCGTGAAATTGTCGCGCGCGTGCTCCATTTCGTACGCACACACACACATGCACACGCACATGCACACGTACGTCGTCGACTACCTTTTTCCACTGACAAAAAACTAAATGGAAACTGAATTAAAACTAAGCTATGATGATTAAAACTAAGACTAAATATAGTGACAACTTCGTCAACAAATAAAAACTATACTAAAATGTTATA
>NC_137865.1:3173728-3291228 GCF_963924005.1 Protomyctophum bolini
TCTCTCTCTCTCTCTCTCTGTTTATGGCACAGCAGCGCCCCCTACTGGTACTAATATAGTCATACTGGTGTTCATTAACGTCACACACATACATATAGGCGGACACAATTGGTGAACCAGCACATAATAGGCCATTTAATACAATGTACACACGCTGAGCCAAATTGAGATTCATCTCCGTGCACGTCTCTGCTGTTTGCACAGACACACACACACACGCACGCGCACACACACACTCACACACACACACACACACACACACACACACACACCTTCCTCTCCTCGCCTCTCTGTCTCAGACAAATGGCGGTGGATTTAGACCATGAAACCATCGTGTGAGAGAGAGAGAGAGAGAGAGAGATAATGTCTGCATAGATTGGCCTTTATTGTCATGTACTGTATGTCAGATTGGTTTTCTGTGGAGGACTTTCGTCTAAAGATTTCTTGTGTGTGTGTGTGTGTGACTGTGTGTGTGTGTGTGTGTGTGTGTGTGTGTGTGTGTGTGTGTGTGTGTGTGTGTGTGTGTGTGTGTGTGTGTGTGTGAGTGTGAGAATTCACATGCAAGCAAACCTTATTTATGACCTCACACTGACCTCTCTCCCTCTCTCTCTCTCTCTCTCTCTCTCTCTCTCTCTCTCTCTCTCTCTCTCTCTCCCTCTCTCTCTGTCTCTCTCTCTCTCTGTCCTTTCCAGGTGTACGACACTCCTCCCATGGTGATGAAGGGTCCCTCTAGTGGTCAGGATATATATGACACTCCGCCCAGTGCTGACAAGAACCTGCTCATATCACAGCAAACGGTATGTATCCATGTGGCATACTGCGTGTGCACGTGTGTGTGTGTGTGTGTGTGTGTGTGTGTGTGTGTGTGTGTTAGATTGACGTATTTGACAAACTTCTTACATTTTTCAGAATGTCCCATTTCACAAGTTTGAAGTACCTTTTCTCACAAGCCCCTTCTGTCTGTCTGTCTGTCTGTCTGTCTGCCTGTCTGTCTGTCTGTCTGTCTGTCTGCCTGTCTGTCTGTCTGTCTGTCTGTCTGTCTGTCTGTCTGTACTGTCTATCTGTCTGTCTGTCTGCCTGTCTGTCCGTCTGCCCGCCGCACAGGTGTACGACTTCCCGCCGTCCGTCAGCAAGGACGTCCCGGACTCGCAGCAGCCAATCAGAGAGGAGACTTACGACGTGCTGCCGCCTCACTTTGCCAAGCTGAAGAGTCAAGGGGGCAGCAACAACAACAGCGCCCCCCATGGCCAGTACCGCCGTGACACCCTGAACGACGACGACGACGACGACGACGAACCGCCAATCCCAGAGGACGTTTACGACGTCCCGCCTCCTATCCTCCAAGGTTCATACATTTTAACCATAGACTGTAAAAAAAAATTATGGACAAAGCGTTCCCCGGGTCCAACATGAACGTAAAATGAAGCCTGTCAAGTCCTTGAATTGTAAGTCGCCATCTTTCTAGATCCGTTTGGGGCCCAGCTGGCCCATTGGCTGGCCCAGACAACGAGGCGGGACTTCCCCCCCCTTCTTCTTAGTTGGTTTTTATTTTGACTCGAGTGGGAGGGGAAATCCCGATCATAGACTGTAACGGTAGCCACGCCCCTCAGAACATGCGAGACTTTATGGTAATTTTTTTAATAAATGGGACCATAATTTTCCAAAAAGAATATTATGACATTAGAAATGAGACTTTAAACTAGTGACTGGAAGCAGAAAGTATTCATGACCATGTTCATTAAGGTAATACAGTCTAGGTGAAGTTGGGCCCAAATACATGGACCTCTATGGGGCTATGGGTTTTTTTTTTGGCCCAATGACAGCGCCACAACAGGCCATTATATGAACTTTCAGGAAATCCCGATTTCCTTGGTGGCTTCACAAAATATCTGTCTGACTGCCCCCCTGATTTTAACCCATTCCCCGCCCTTTGCAGTGTTGTTTTTGGCAGCGGATTTTGATTTTAGTTTCAGTCCTATTCTCTTGAATAGTTTTCATTTAGTTTTTGTCACCTGGAATGTTTTTTAGCGTTAGTCTAGGTTTCAGTCGACTCAATATCATAGGGTTTTAGTCGACTAAAATCTACGGGTGATTTAGTCGACTAAAATGTATTTTTGGGGGGGCCTTGTTGCCGTCGTACTGCCTTTTTATTAGTTAGCACTTAGTTTAAATATATAAATAGCCGATCTACGCGTCGAGCATGCAACTAATTGTAAAATCTCTTGTCCACTATAGTCCCCATCCCATCATTTTAGTCTAGTTGTTGGCGAAATTCTCCATAATATACGTATCTAGTCTTAGTTTTTGTCATCGTATAAGCCTATAGTGTTAATTTAGTTTCCATTGTATCGTATAGGTTTATTTGCACTATAGGACAAATGACACAAGTAGCCTAAATGTCATTGTGACGGAACTGTGATATGGGTTGTAAGCAAACGCTGCCAACACGCACATACGCACGCAACGCAAACGGTTGATATTTTCAGTTAGCTCTTCGTTATAGCTATATATACCGCCATAAACTAATAACCCCGCCGTCTTCTTCTCTCTCACCACCGCAGACAAGCGTTACCGCTGCGACGCGGCGGTGGCGGGAGGAAGCCACGCCCCCCAGGACATTTACGACATCCCGGCCAGCCTGCGGACGACGACGGGAGGAAGTCACGCGAGCCAACAGGACGTCTACGACTTCCCTCGCGAGCGAGCGCTCGCCGGCGGCGAGGACTCGGCCTTCGGCGCGGACCGGGGAGGGGACTACATATACGACGTACCGCCACAGGTATAAATACATACTATATGAACCTTAAAGGGGGAGGGGACTACATATACGACGTACCGCCACAGGTATAAACACATACTATATGAACCTTAAAGGGGGAGGGGACTACATATACGACGTACCGCCACAGGTATAAATACATACTATATGAACCTTAAAGGGGGAGGGGACTACATATACGACGTACCGCCACAGGTATAAACACATACTATATGAACCTTAAAGGGGGAGGGGACTACATATACGACGTACCGCCACAGGTATAAACACATACTATATGAACCTTAAAGGGGGAGGGGACTACATATACGACGTACCGCCACAGGTATAAACATACTATATGAACCTTAAAGGGGGAGGGGACTACATATACGACGTACCGCCACAGGTATAAACACATACTATATGAACCTTAAAGGGGGAGGGGACTACATATACGACGTACCGCCACAGGTATAAACATACTATATGAACCTTAAAGGGGAGGGGACTACATATATACGACGTACCGCCACAGGTATAAACACATACTATTTGAACCTTAAAGGGGAGGGGACTACATATATACGACGTACCGCCACAGGTATAAACACATACTATATGAACCTTAAAGGGGAGGAGACTACATATATACGACGTACCGCCACAGGTATAAACACATACTATATGAACCTTAAAGGGGAGGGGACTACATATACGACGTACCGCCACAGGTATAAACACATACTATATGAACCTTAAAGGGGAGGGGACTACATATATACGACGTACCGCCACAGGTATAAACACATACTATATGAACCTTAAAGGGGGAGGGGACTACATATATACGACGTACCGCCACAGGTATAAACACATACTATATGAACCTTAAAGGGGGAGGGGACTACATATATACGACGTACCGCCACAGGTATAAACACATACTATTTGAACCTTAAAGGGGAGGAGACTACATACGACGTACCGCCACAGGTATAAACACATACTATATGAACCTTAAAGGGGGAGGGGACTACATATATACGACGTACCGCCACAGGTATAGAAATACCTCTGTAAACCGTAGAGGGAGGGGACTACATTATACGACGTACCGCCACAGGTGTAGAAATACCTCTGTAAACCGTAGGGGGAGGGAGGGGACTAGATTATGTCTGACTGTTTTTGACCGAGGCTAAGTCATTGCATTTTTTTTTTTTACATATTTTTTTTCATATTCAAGCAGGGAATCATAATAGCTTCAAATTGACATATTGCGGGTTGTTCAGTTTGACCCGCCCGTTTTGGAGATATGGCTTAACCCATTCTGAACGGGAACTCATTTTGGTGTTAGCATCATGTTACGCTTTAGCTATTGAAAAATAGCAGATCTACAAGCTCATAGCGCGCCACCGAGTGGCGCGCTACGAGCTTGTAGGTCTGCTATTTTTGAAAAATCGAAGAACGACTGACATTTTTTAGAATCTGATCTCGGGTCAGAATGGGTTAATCAGACCTGTGTGTGTCCCAGTGGAAACCTCGTATGAATCTGATCTCAGGTCAGAATGGGTTAATAGAGTAATGTCTTGCAGAGAAAACAGCGAGTTGAGAAAACAAGCTCGAAAGGTTCCACTCCCGCGGACTCTTAACATCACACCTATAGCTACATGTATACGCATTTATTTCATATTTACACGTCACGTCACGCCAGGTTAAATTCGAAACATTCACACCCACAGTATAGCGCAGGGGTGTCAAACTGGCGATCCGCGGGCCGCATGCGGCCCGCGACGTCGTCTTCTGCAACTGGTTGTGGCCCCCATCAAGTGACCTTTTGATCAATGCGGCCCTCGCCCCAAGTTGAGTTCGACACCCCTGGTATAGCGTATACTTTAGTGTCATTTACACCACGACCAAACAAACCTGACCAACACTTCGTGTCCCCGTGTCCCCCCCGGCAGGTCGTCCGCGACGCCCAGTCGACCTGCAGCGAGGAGACGCTGACGCTGAACTTCAAGCGCCTCTCGGCGTCGAGCACGGGCAGCACGCGCAGCAACCACTCGGCCTCCTCCCTGGACATGGTCCCGGTCCGAGACCCCTCCTCCTCCTCCTCCTCGTCCGCCACCACCACCACGTCCTCCTCGCTCTCCTCCTCCTCCGGCGTTCCCGGCGGCCTTCCCGGGAAGCCCCTGATCCTGGACCTGGAGCAGGCCATGGAGCGCCTGTCGCGCCTCCAGCAGGCCGTGGAGTCCAGCGTGTCGCTGCTCATGTCCTTCGTGGCCGGCGACGACTGGCGCGGCGGCTCTGGCGGCCCCGCCGTGCGCCAGGCGGCCGAGCGGGTGCGCGCGGCCGTGCGCGACTTCCTGGAGTTCGCGCGGGGCGCCGTGGCGAACGCGGCGCAGGCCACCGACCGCTCGCTGCAGGCCAAGCTGGGCCGGCAGGTGGGCAAGATGGAGGAGGTGTTCCAGGCCCTGGTGCGCCACGCCCAGGGGCTGGACGCCGTGGCGTGGTCGCCGGCCGTGCTCGGCGGGGGAGGAGGAGGGGGAGGGGGAGGCGACGACCTGGACCGCCTGGTGATGACGGCGCGGGGCGTGCCGGACGACGCCAAGCAGCTGGCGTCCTTCCTGCACGGCAACGCCTCGCTGCTCTTCAAGCGGACCAACCGGCAGCAGCAGCAGCTGCCCCTCCCGCCCATCCCCGGGGGGGAAGGGGGCGGGGGCGGAGGTCACGTGACCTTAACGGGGTCCGGGAGCGGGACCTATCAGGGCGGAGGAGGAGGAGGAGGAGGAGGGGGGGAGAGGCTGAACATCCAGTCGAGGCCGCTCCCCTCGCCGCCCAAGTTCACGGCCGGCACCACCGCAGCCGGCGAGGAGGAGGGGGAGGGCGGCGGGGGTCCCGACAGGCCGTACGAGACCACGGAGCAAGGCTGGATGGAGGACTACGACTATGTCCACCTCCAGGTTGGTTTGGTTGGTTGGTTGATTTTGACGGCGGACATTTTCATTTGTATACGTCAAAAAAGTATTTTGAATGACGTTTCAGTTATTAGTTTTTCTCCCCTCGTGTTTTATTATAGTCACCTGAAATGTGATTATAAGGGCTCCATTTCTGTCACCTGCTAAACCCCCTTATCCCTAAACTTTTTTTGTTCCATACTCATAGATCCAGTGTTGTTTTTGGCTGCACATTTTTATTTTAGTTTTAGTCATAGTCTCTTGAATGGTTTTCACTTAGTTTTAGTCACATTTTAGTCCCCTGGAATGTTTTCTTGTTAGTCTAGTTTTAGTCGACTAAATGTCATAAGATTTTGGTCGACTAAATCTACAGGTGATTCAGTCGACAAAAATGTATTTTGGCGGGCCTTGATGCCGTCGTGATGACTGATTTTACACTTGCTGAAAATAGCCGATCTAGATGATCAGCTATTTTCAGCATGCAACTAAAATGTTAGGAAGGGACTAGTGGACAAGAGATCCAGTATAAGTCTTCTACAATTAGTCTAGTTTTTATTTGGTGGCTAAATTGTCAATATATTTAGTCTTGGTTTTAGTCATCGTAGCTTCGTTTTCATGTAGTTTACGTTTAGTTTTCGTCAGTGGAAAAAGGTAGTCGACGAACATTTTTCGTCTTGGTTTTAGTCGACGAAAACAACACTGCATAGATCTTGTGGTTCTCAGGATAGAGATTGTGATTTGTACCGTCATGTTTCAGGGTAGAGATAGTGATTTGTACCGTCATGTTTCAGGGTAGAGATAGTGATTTGTACCGTCATGTTTCAGGATAGAGATAGTGATTTGTACCGCCATGTTTCAGGATAGAGATAGTGATTTGTACCGTCATGTTTCAGGGTAGAGATAGTGATTTGTACCGTCATGTTTCAGGGTAGAGATAGTGATTTGTACCGTCATGTTTCAGGGTAGAGATAGTGATTTGTACCGCCATGTTTCAGGGTAGAGATAGTGATTTGTACCGTCATGTTTCAGGGTAGAGATAGTGTTTTGTACCGTCATGTTTCAGGGTAGAGATAGTGATTTGTACCGTCACGTTTCAGGGTAGAGATAGTGATTTGTACCGCCATGTTTCAGGGTAGAGATAGTGATTTGTACCGTCACGTTTCAGGGTAGAGATAGTGATTTGTACCGTCATGTTTCAGGGTAGAGATAGTGATTTGTACCGTCACGTTTCAGGGTAGAGATAGTGATTTGTACCGCCATGTTTCAGGATAGAGATCAGTGATTTGTACCGTCATGTTTCAGGATAGAGATAGTGATTTGTACCGTCATGTTTCAGGATAGAGATAGTGATTTGTACCGTCATGTTTCAGGGTAGAGATAGTGATTTGTACCGCCATGTTTCAGGGTAGAGATAGTGATTTGTACCGCCATGTTTCAGGATAGAGATCAGTGATTTGTACCGTCATGTTTCAGGATAGAGATAGTGATTTGTACCGTCATGTTTCAGGGTAAAGAAGAGTTTGAGAAGAACCAAAAGCAGCTTCTGGAGAAAGGAAACATCATCAGACAAAGCAAGACACAACTGGAGCAGCAACAGGTAGTGTGTGTGTGTATGTGTGTGTGTGCATTCAATGCGTTCAATGTGCGTTCAATTATTGTTAACCCATTCTGACCTGAGATCAGATTCATATGAGGTTTCCACTGGACACACACTGGTCTGATTAACCCATTCTGACCTGAGATCAGATTCTAAAAATGTCAGTCGTTCTTCGATTTTTCAAAAATAGCAGACACTACAAGCTCGTAGCGCGCCACTCGGTGGGTGAGCTATGAGCTTGTAGATCTGCTATTTTTCAATAGCTAAAGCTAACATGATGCTAACACCAGAATGGGTTCCCGTTCAGAATGGGTCTGCATTACGTACTTTTATTTGCAAGAAGTCTACACAATTTGAGAACGTTAGAAGGATTGTTTATTTTGATCGACGTGTGCCTGTTGTATCACTCCTTTTATATGGTCAATATACAACATCAATACAGCATGGAACTGTGGACGAGATCTTATCCAACGACATCGAAACATTCCAAGTCGTGGGTCGACGGAGAGGCTATACATCGCATCAAATGGTGGTCCGTGGCTCAAACGTCTCTCTCTCTCTCTCTCCCTCTCCCTCTCCCCCCACCCTTTAGATTAAACAGTTTGAGCGGCTCGAGCAGGAAGTCAGCCAGCCAATCAACAACGACATGTCGGGCTGGGTCCCGTCGCCGCACCCCCACCCCCACACCAATCAGATCGCCCGGAACGGCTCGGGGGGCTCGGTGTCCTCCTCCAAGCTGTGCCAGGGCGACCGCCAGCTGCTGCTCTTCTACCAGGAGCAGTGCGAGCACAACGCCGCGGCCGTCGCCGACGCCGCCGACGCCTTCTTCGCGGCCGTCGGCGCCAGCCAGCCGCCCAAGGTCTTCGTGGCGCACAGCAAGTTCGTCATCCTGAGCGCGCACAAGCTGGTGTTCATCGGCGACACGCTCTCGCGCCAGGCGCGGGCGCCCGACGTGCGGGCGCGCGTCTCGCAGAGCAGCAACGCCCTGTGCGACAAGCTCAAGGACATCGTGGCGAGCACCAAGACGGCGGCGCTCCGGTACCCCTCGCCGGGCGCGGCCCGCGACATGACGGAGAGGGTCCGCGAGCTGGCCGGCTGCACGCAGCACTTTAGGATGGTCCTCGGGCAGCTTCTGGTGATGTAGGAGGACGCGGCCGCATGCAGCCACGACGAGCCCCTTGGGGTATGGGGTGGTGGGGAAAGAAACCCTGTGTTTTCCCCCCCGTGCTGCGACGTTGCACAGCAAAGAAAACCCCCCCACACACCCCCTGTACACACACACACACACACACATATAGGACACACACAAGAGAGAGATGCGTATACTGTACAATGCCCATAAAGAGTGCGGTGATCTCTGACATTATGAAGCCCCTGATTATTGGCCCGGGTGACCCTGTACGTCCCCGTCGGGACCCCTGGATCATATAGAGACCCTCTGGACACTCCTTTTGGAGCGCAGAAACAGAAATGGTGTAAAAGAAAAAGAAAAACCCTAGCTGGAACCTTGAGGTTGGAGACTCTGTATACTTTGGAAACCCCCTGAAACCTTGAGGTTGGAGACTCTGTATACTTTGGAAACCCCCTGAAACCTTGAGGTTGGAGACCCTGTATATACTTTGGGAACGGTGTAACTATAAAAACCCCTGGAACATGAGGTTGGAGACCCTGTATACTTTTGGAACGGTGTAAAAAAAAACCCTGAAACCTTGAGGTTTTGGAGACCCTGTACTTTTTAGGGGGACTGGGACATTGATCTCCACTAAATGATTCTGTTTCATGTGTTCCCTTCTCTCTTCCCCAACCATCCATCCATGCATCCATCTATCTATCTATCTATCTATCTATCTATCTATCTATCTATCTATCTATCTATCTATCTATCTATCTATCTATCTATCTATCTATCTATCTATCTATCTATCTATCTATCTATCTATCTCCAGCCAACAGGGACCATTGCTTCTTTTCTCCATCACTTTTGAATTCATTGTTTTCTTGATCCACATTTTATTATAGAAAAAGAAAATACAAGGTAAAAAAAAAAAAACATTTTAACTCCAAAAATGGGCTGGGCCAATGGTGTAAAATAATCATTGTAAATATTTAAGTTACCTATTTAGCCGGTGGGGGGAGGGGTGGGGGGGGGGGGGGTGGTTTAAGAAAAGAGAAGTGACTGAAGAACTTCCACTATATAAATATGGTATATATATATATATATATATATTTGTTTTAGTTTTTTTTTTTTTTTTTTTTTTTTAGAAAGAAAATATGAGAACATAAATGTAGTTTTTAAAGACATTATCCATAATTATTATTATTGTTATTGTTACTATTATACTGTATACAATTAAGGCTCTGATTCTGGATCATTGTTATATCATTATTGTTGCAGATGTCTAACTTTCCAGATGATTATGTATGTATGTACAGTATGTCGGTTGTATGAACAGTGCTCTTCTACTCTCCTCCAAGGCAAAGCACGCTTTCTAAAAAAAAAAAAACGTTAAAAAAAAAAAAACAAAGGAAAGAAAGAAAGCGACATCAGAGAGTGCATTCTTAAAATTTTAAACGGTGTAATCTAGCCCAGTGGTTCTCAATCGGTTGGGGCGGACTGTGGCGGACGAATAGTTCTCATAATCCTCATGGGGGCCCGCAGCCCCGCCTCCGCTTGACTGTGTTAAGGTTTCACAGCCACAAAACCACTGCTGCTGCTGCTTGGTTTAGCCAGGGGAGGGCGGTGTTGGACAGTGTCTTGACTGTCTTCAGTGTGGTTCAATTTGAACACCAGCCGGGGGGGGGGGGGAAGAGGTCCAAGAGGTGTTTAGGAATTCCCCCGAAAATCCTCATGGGTGGCCCTGGGGCCCCCCAACAGACTCTTCGTCCCTGGGACTCCCACATGATTTTGGAGGGCTCCCCAAAGAGGACTGTGAAGTGGCAATTTAAGGACTTTTCAGAACTTTTTTTTTTGGGGGGTTAAACTGTTCAACATAACGTCAGCAAAAATGGTCAAATATAAGCCATTCTGGGTCGGGAACCCCTTTTGGTGTTTTAACTGAGCATTATGTTATACTTTAGCTATTGAAAAATAGCAGACCTACAAGCTCATAGCGCGCCACCGAGTGGCGCGCTACGAGCTTAGATCTTCACAATAGTCAAACGAGTCAAAAAGAACTCCACGTGTTTGTCAGGGTGGGGGGGTGTCCCTATAGTTCAAGGGGGGGTTGAGAACCACTGATCTATTCCTACACAGTATAGACGGACAACTTCCTGAGGCAAAGACGACGGTGAAACTGTAAATCAGGGACAGGGAAACAATCTCCAGAATGTGAATAACATCGCGGGTTAATGGGAAGAAAAAAAAACTGTAGAATGAATTCAATGACATTGTTCCATGAAGTGCATTCGCAAAAGCATCGCCTCGGAATAAATGGCCTGTTTGATCCAGTGTGTATTATGATGTGACTTCACGTTTTGATATCCGACCAATAAAAGCTCTACAGTTATTTCTGATCAAACGTTTGCCTGTTATCTCTCCCTGCAGGGACGTGTGCACACATAGACATCAAAGGGGGCCTTCAGCCCCCTGCCCTTTTACCCTGTAGCTTGACCCGTTGCCTCTGCTACAGACAGTTGGCCGGTTCAAGTCCCATGTCATGACATCAAGGTGCTGGAGGACCATCGGGAGACGGTGCTCTCTCCCCCTGTTTCCTGAGATGTAACGGTTGGGGCTTATGTCTGAAAGAACCCTGTCCAGCTAACCTTTTGAACTATAGTATGTCGTTTTTTCATAATTTTCACATTTGTTGTGAATGGAGTTTCTAGGTGAAAGTGATTTTTTGACGTGCCAAAATCTGCCATTGAGCCCCATGTTAAAAGTCTCAAATTTGAAAGCACTATATTTCTAAAACTATGACACCTTTCAAAGATTCCTTTATTATTATTTATTATTAATATGCAGGTAATAATAATAAATACGATGAAGCACGCACGCACGCACGCACACACACACACACTGTATACGCACGCATACACGCACGCACACTGTATACGCACGCACGCACACACACTGTATGTACGGGTAAAAAAAGAACAATAGTTTGCTTTTTGCAAGATTCGAACCCGGGTCCGCACGGTGCCTTGACTATAGGGGCGAGAGCGCTAACCGTTACGCTAGCAGAGGATGAAATAATTCAGAGAATTGTACTACTAGGACAAATAATCTGCACCACGGCACGCAAAAAAATAATAAACAAAACTACTATTACGCCTATAACTACTATAACGCTGCGACGTATGAAGAACTCGCCATGGCGGATTCTGTTCTGCCATGGCGGATAATGAAGAATACGCCATGGCGTAAAACAATAGGTCGTGGCGAGTCGCTGCCGCCACGAATTGATCAACTCGCCATGGCGGATTCTGTTCTGCCATGGCGGATAATGAAGAATACGCCATGGCGTAAAAAAATAGGTCGTGGCGAGTCTCTGCCACCACGAATTGATCAACTCGCCATGGCGGATTCTGTTCTGCCATGGCGGATAATGAAGAATACGCCATGGCGTAAAAAAATAGGTTGTGGCGAGTCGCCACCGCCACGAATTGATCTCGCTGTCTCTCGGGTTATAGCCCATCGTTTTTTGAATTTTCAAAATTCAAAATTCCGCAATTTCCGCAATTTTTCTAAAACTATGAAACATATCAAAGATTCCTTTTCAGGCAAACATGTCCACCGTAAGATGAACCTAAGTAGGCTAGAATGGGGCTGGTAGGTGTAAGTATGTAGGCCTACTAGCATGGCAAAGTATATGCTATTGCCATAGAGAATGCATTGGGCGTTTAAGTTAAATAACTGAGAAACTATAAAACATTTCAAAATAAAAAAGTTCCAGCATGTGTCTCCACAGTAAGCTGAATAATAAAAAGTGTGAATGGAGTTTCTAGGTGAAAGTGACTTTTGACGTGTCTATATAGCTGCCATTGAGCCCCATGTTAAATGTCTCAAATTTGAAAGCACTATATTTCTAAAACTATGAAACATTTCAAAGATTCCTTTTCAGGCAAACATGTCCACCGTAAGATGAACCTAAGTAGGCTAGAATGGGGTTGCTAGGTGTAAGTATGTAGGACTAGTAGCATGGCAAAGTTTGTGCTATTGCCATAGAGAATGCATTGGGGATGTGTTGCGGAGGATGAGAGGAATCTCTCATCCTCCGCAACACCAATTCTCATACACCGCTATACACCGCGAGGATATGGGCTATAGCACATATCGTACGGCATACTATAGCACGCCGTTTTTCATCATTTTTGAGGATTTGAAAAAAATGAAAAAATGAAAAAAACGATGGGTTATAGCCCATCTTTTTTGATTTTTTTTAATCCTCGTTTTTCATCATTTTGGACCATGGGCTATAGCCCATATCGTACGGCATACTATAGCACGCATTTTTTCATCATTTTTGAGGATTTGAAAAAAATGAAAAAAAACGATGGGTTATGTAGCGCTATATTGGATCACTCCAATATATGATAGTTCCGTCCGCCAGGCCGAGCGTCGAGCGGACTTACCGATGATCCCGTGCTAGAAGACACGGGAAAATGACGTGTGAGTGAGGCACCGCCTCCTGAGGGTACTTTGCCCGCACACGTCATTTCCCCTTCCTCTTTTCTTTCCTCGGCGTCGTCGATGGGTAAGGACTAAGGTATTTACCGTAAGAAGCGTATAACTCCTTTTGAGCAGCCAGCTTGGCTCCTCTCTGAGTTGCCTTCTTGTATCAGTGTGTTGGAAGCTACTAGCTAAAAACACCACCGTGCTACGGTGGCACGAGCCGGTCGCTCGCGCTACGGCGTCATAGGAGGTTGCCCTTGTCTGACTAGCTGTCTTTCGTTTGTCTGACGGTCTGTCTGCTTTGCCGGTCCCTCACGGCTCTTACTTCGGGAACGGACGCCTTCCCTAGACGGCTGCGGAGCGGGTCTCGCTAGCCACTCGGCAGCTAGCTCGTCTCCCAGGGGGAAAGAAGGAGACGCCACGCGTTCTCCACTTCCCCGTCTTATTACTTTAACTCGCACTCCATGGGAGCTGTGGTGGTTTAAATCCAACAGAATAGGCGAGTATTAAAATCGACCGTTCAGCAGTACACCAAGCACATAGCTGATTTCACTCAGTTGGCTGGAGTACTAACACTACATGACATTAAGTCAGTTGCACAAGCACTATACCTGTTATTTTGCCATGTGTTGTCCCTCCGTATAAAGCCAAAGGCTAATAAACGGTGTGTGATAAGGTTTCCATTATATTATATTACATAGTGTATATATTATATTGCTTCTATTGCCCGTGTAGGCCAAGGGCTAACACACGGTGCGCATTTGAAATCTTGTATATTTTTATATGTTACACAAGTAGGTTGAGTAATATTGATTTTCTGTCCTATCACCCGTATAAAGCCACGGGCTACTGAACGGTGTGTGATAAGGTTCTGTATAGTATAATACGTTGCACAAGTGACTGTATATTATACAGATATTTTTGTGTTAACATAGCAGTATATTTAACTCTTTCTGTGCTGTCACCCGTATGAGCCGTGGGCCTATATACGGTGTGTGATATAGTTTGCATTGTATATTCTATACGCACGCAGGTCTCTGTGTATATAATAATCTCTGTGCGGTCACCAGTATGAGCCAAGGGCCAATATACGTTGTGTGATATAGCGTATATTGTATATTATATACGTTGCACGGGTAACTGGGCATATACTAACTTATTTCGTGTCACCCGTACGAGCCAAGGGCCAGTGTACGGTGTACGATACAGCCTTGTAGGTTTATATGTTGCACAGTTGACTGTTGTCTGTATTCTATCATCCGTATGAGCCAAGGGCCAGTATACGGCGTGTGATAGTTATACTGTATGTTATATACGTTACACGGGTAACTGGGTATATAATAATTCTGTCCTGTCACCCGTACGAGCCAAGGGCCAATGTACGGTGTGTGACAAAGCGTTATACATTTGTAAGTTCAATAGTAACTGTTCATCGGTATATTTAACTCTCTGTGCTGTCACCCATATGAGCTAAAGCTAGGCCAATATATGGTGTGTGACAAAGCTTTATACATTTGTGAGTTCACAAGTAACTGGGAAGCCGTTTAGGCCATAAATGCATAGTCAACTCGCACATACATGTATACTTCTCTTGCACATACATATATATTGGTACTTCACTTGCACATACATGCATATCTCACATACACATACATGCATACTTCACTTGCACATACATACATTTAGGTACTTAACTTGCACATACATACATACTTCACTTGTACATACATACATACATACATACTGCATTCGCACATATATAAATACTTCACTTGCACATACATACATACTTCACTTGTACATACATACATACATACTTCATTCACACATATATAAATACTTCATTCGCACGTGTGTGTGCGTGTGTGTGTGTGTGTGTGTGTGTGTGTGTGTGTGTGTGTGTGTGTGTGTGTGTGTGTGTGCGTGCGTGCGTGCGTGCGTGTGTGTGTGTGTGTGTGTGTGTGTGTGTGTGAGTGTGTGTGTGTGTGTGTGTGCGTGTGTGTGTGTGTGTGTGTGTGTGTGTGTGTGTGTGTGTGTGTGTGTGAGAGTATGAATGTATATGCACAAAAGTATGTATATAACAGGAAGGCAATTCCTGGAACAGGAAGCTCGCAAGATGGTCACATAATTCGCCAGGACACCATTTTTGCCATAACAAATGAATTTCAAATGAAAAGCTAAATACATGGGCCTGTAAATGAACAACACAAAAACTAAGGCACTGGTGTCGGACTTCTGGTTTACCGGAACGGGGTTCAACTCCCTGCAGTGCCCTACTCAATGTGTTGTATTTACCGGAAAGGATGGGAAACATTAGCAAATTGCGGAGGATGGGAAACATTAGCAAATTGCGGAGTGTTTAAAAAAAAACTATGGGTTATAGCCCATGTTTTTTGATTTATTTTTTTAATTGCAGAGTATTGCGGGAAGATTGCGGAAAATTGCGGAAATTGGAAATTGCGGAAATTGCGGAAATTGAAAATTGCGGAAATTGCGAAAATTTGAAATTGCGGAAATTGCGGAAATTGGAAATTGCGGAATTTGGAAATTGCGGAAATTGGAAATGCGGAAATTAGAAATTGCGGAAATTGCGGAAATTGGAAATTGCAGAAATTGAAAATTCATGGGCCTGGATTTTTTTTCCAAAATTTCAAAAAACATGGGCTATAACCCATCGTTTTTTTTCAAATCCTCAAAAATGATGAAAAACGGCGTGCCATAGTATGCCGTACGATATGGGCTATAGCCCACGGTCCAAAATGATGAGAAACGAGGCTAACTTTTTTTTTCAAAATTTCAAAAAACATGGGCTATAACCCATCGTTTTTTTCATTTTTTCCATTTTTTTCAAATCCTCAAAAATGATGAAAAACGGCGTGCCATAGTATGCCGTACGATATGGGCTATAGCCCACGGTCCAAAATGATGAGAAACGAGGCTAACTTTTTTTTTCAAAATTTCAAAAAACATGGGCTATAACCCATCGTTTTTTTCATTTTTTCATTTTTTTCAAATCCTCAAAAATGATGAAAAACGGCGTGCCATAGTATGCCGTACGATATGGGCTATAGCCCACGGTCCAAAATGATGAGAAACGAGGCTAACTTTTTTTTTTCAAAATTTCAAAAAACATGGGCTTATAACCCATCGTTTTTTTCATTTTTTCATTTTTTTCAAATCCTCAAAAATGATGAGAAACGAGGCTAACTTTTTTTTTCACAATTTCAAAAAACATGGGCTATAACCCATCGTTTTTTTCATTTTTTCATTTTTTTCAAATCCTCAAAAATGATGAAAAACGGCGTGCCATAGTATGCCGTACGATATGGGCTATAGCCCACGGTCCAAAATGATGAGAAACGAGGCTAACTTTTTTTTTCAAAATTTCAAAAAACATGGGCTATAACCCATCGTTTTTTTCATTTTTTCATTTTTTTCAAA
The DNA here is from genome assembly GCF_963924005.1 of Protomyctophum bolini. Classification (NCBI taxonomy): domain Eukaryota; kingdom Metazoa; phylum Chordata; class Actinopteri; order Myctophiformes; family Myctophidae; genus Protomyctophum; species Protomyctophum bolini. Next base: position 3,190,093 of record NC_137865.1, read on the forward strand.
TCCTCAAAAATGATGAAAAACGGCGTGCCATAGTATGCCGTACGATATGGGCTATAGCCCACGGTCCAAAATGATGAGAAACGAGGCTAACTTTTTTTTTCAAAATTTCAAAAAACATGGGCTATAACCCATCGTTTTTTTCATTTTTTCATTTTTTTCAAATCCTCAAAAATGATGAAAAACGGCGTGCCATAGTATGCCGTACGATATGGGCTATAGCCCACGGTCCAAAATGATGAGAAACGAGGCTAACTTTTTTTTTCAAAATTTCAAAAAACATGGGCTATAACCCATCGTTTTTTTCATTTTTTCATTTTTTTCAAATCCTCAAAAATGATGAAAAACGGCGTGCTATAGTATGCCGTACGGTAGGGGCTATACTATAGCACGCCGTTTTTCATCATTTTTGAGGATTTGAAGAAAATTCAAAATTTCAAAAAACATGGGTTATAGCCCATCGTTTTTTGAATTTTTGAAAAAAAAATTATCCTCATTTTTCATCATTTTTGAACATGGGCTATAGCTCCTACCGTACGGCATACTATAGCACGCCGTTTTTCATCATTTTTGAGGATTTGAAGAAAATTCAAAATTTCAAAAAACATGGGTTATAGCCCATCGTTTTTTGAATTTTTGAAAAAAATGTTATCCTCATTTTTCATCATTTTTGAACATGGGCTATAGCCCCTACCGTACGGCATACTATAGCACGCCGTTTTTCATCATTTTTGAGGATTTGAAGAAAATTCAAAATTTCAAAAAACATGGGTTATAGCCCATCGTTTTTTGAATTTTTGAAAAAAATGTTATCCTCATTTTTCATCATTTTTGAACATGGGCTATAGCCCCTACCGTACGGCATACTATAGCACGCCATTTTTCATCATTTTTGAGGATTTGAAGAAAATTCAAAATTTCAAAAAACATGGGTTATAGCCCATCGTTTTTTGAATTTTTGAAAAAAATGTTATCCTCATTTTTCATCATTTTTGAACATGGGCTATAGCCCCTACCGTACGGCATACTATAGCACGCCGTTTTTCATCATTTTTGAGGATTTGAAGAAAATTCAAAATTCAAAATTCAAATTTTTGAAAAAAATGTTATCCTCATTTTTCATCATTTTTGAACATGGGCTATAGCCCCTACCGTACGGCATACTATAGCACGCCGTTTTTCATCATTTTTGAGGATTTGAAGAAAATTCAAAATTTCAAAAAACATGGGTTATAGCCCATCGTTTTTTGAATTTTTGAAAAAAATGTTATCCTCATTTTTCATCATTTTTGAACATGGGCTATAGCTCCTACCGTACGGCATACTATAGCACGCCGTTTTTCATCATTTTTGAGGATTTGAAGAAAATTCAAAATTTCAAAAAACATGGGTTATAACCCATCGTTTTTGGAATTTTTGAAAAAAATGTTATCCTCATTTTTCAATATTTTTGAACATGGGCTATAGCCCCTACCGTACGGCATACTATAGCACGCCGTTTTTCATCATTTTTGAGGATTTGAAGAAAATTCAAAATTTCAAAAAACATGGGTTATAGCCCATCGTTTTTTGAATTTTTGAAAAAAATGTTATCCTCATTTTTCATCATTTTTGAACATGGGCTATAGCCCCTACCGTACGGCATACTATAGCACGCCGTTTTTCATCATTTTTGAGGATTTGAAGAAAATTCAAAATTTCAAAAAACATGGGTTATAGCCCATCGTTTTTTGAATTTTTGAAAAAAATGTTATCCTCATTTTTCATCATTTTTGAACATGGGCTATAGCTCCTACCGTACGGCATACTATAGCACGCCGTTTTTCATCATTTTTGAGGATTTGAAGAAAATTCAAAATTTCAAAAAACATGGGTTATAGCCCATCGTTTTTTGAATTTTTGAAAAAAATGTTATCCTCATTTTTCATCATTTTTGAAATTCCATTAAATGGGGTTCGGTAGACTAATATACATGTCAAACTGGGGGTCCTTTAAATTAAACGGGTTGAGAATCACTGCTAGAGCCGTAAAATTCTTCTCTTATGGGGGGGGGGGGTCTCTAATAAGTGTCAATTTGGGGGTCCTTGACATGAAAAGGTTTGGGGACCGCTGCTTTATAGCGCCAAAGTGTGGTTTGTTGGCCAAAGTTCCTCATGCCATATATCCTGAGTCACTGGATGAGATGTTGGCCAAAGTTCCTCATGCCATATATCCTGAGTCACTGGATGAGATGTTGGCCAAAGTTCCTCATGCCATATATCCTGAGTCACTGGATGAGATGTTTGGTTTGTTGGCCAAAGTTCCTCATGCCATATATCCTGAGTCACTGGATGAGATGTTTGGTTTGTTGGCCAAAGTTCCTCATGCCATATATCCTGAGTCACTGGATGAGATGTTGGCCAAAGTTCCTCATGCCATATATCCTGAGTCACTGGATGAGATGTTGGCCAAAGTTCCTCATGCCATATATCCTGAGTCACTGGATGAGATGTTGGCCAAAGTTCCTCATGCCATATATCCTGAGTCACTGGATGAGATGTTGGCCAAAGTTCCTCATGCCATATATCCTGAGTCACTGGATGAGATGTTGGCCAAAGTTCCTCATGCCATATATCCTGAGTCACTGGATGAGATGTTTGGATGAGTCAGCCTGGATAAGAGCAACTGTTTAATAATGCACGAGTACATTGTAAATGTACAGTATAGTTTATGGCAGAGTGTGCCACGTTGTCTCCCTCAAAGCGAGAGGCCACGGTCTGGTGTGTGACCTTACTGTATATGCGAGGGACATTTAAGTCAGTGGTTTTCAAAGTGGGGGCTGCCAGGGTTGTGGGGTATACGTTTAGGCCAAGGTATAGGTATAGTATTTGTTTGTTCTAGTGGGATTGTATTTAGGAAAGATTGGTGGTTTTGGCGGCTGGTCCTTTTTTTTTTAAAATATCACAATTTTTATAACATCACAAAAGAATAACTTAAAAAGATAACTGAATAACTTAAAAGGCTCTACAATTTTCCTCGGCTAACCATTCAGTGACATCGACGACATTACACTTCAAACAAAGAAAGTCAAACAGTCACGATTACGAGACGGAATCTACAGACTAGTCTGAGCCAAGATGTGCTTGCTTGTCATTTCTGACTGGTAGGCCTTCTCATGGTAGGCCTTCTCCTCAGGGTCCGAGTCCTGGTGGCCTGCAGGGTTTATGTGGTCTAACTGTTCGATGGGCATGGTGGGGTTCTTGTATTCCCCGTATTCCACGATGGGGTACGTGACCACGGTGAGCAGCAGCACAGCCAGAAGGATGTACAGCTTGGTCTCCAGGCAGATGAAGGTGCTGTAGGCGAAGGCGATGACGAAACCCAGAGACTCCCACATGCGGTAGTTGGCAAACGCTGCCTCTTTGTCTCTGGGGAATAGCACTCCATAGATGGCTGCAGAGAGAGAGAGAGAGAATCAACATAATAGGATCATAATATAATATAAAAAACAAATAAATGTAGCCTTTTTAAGTCGATGTGTTTTTTTCTTTAGATGGGAGAGAGAAACGGTTGGTAAGTTGAGAGTACAGATCGGGGTAACGAGATGAAACACTGCTCTCTGTCTGGAAGTAAACCTATGGCCATAGTTAACGCCATTGATGAACCATCTGGATGTGCTGCTGTTTATTTTGACACTGTCCTATAAATAATTCTATCTAAACCAGTAGTTCTCAACCAGTGGCTCGGGGGGCCACCAGTGGTCCTTGAGGGGGTTCCAGGTGGTCCCCTGCTAAATGACGGAGAGTTGGTAACCAAGTGGAACCCGATAGATCTTTTAACTCTTGAGAGTGTAAAATGAAAACAAATGGTCCATTTGGTTTCATTTTACGCTCTCAAGAGTTACTTTATTGTTAAACATCTGCATTACTTAATTTACAAGAAGTCTACACGAGAATGTAGAACTGTTATTTTCATCAACGACGACTAAATATTCTTTCGTTTTGGGTCTGAGAGGCTAAAATGTCATGAAATGGTGGTCCATCCGTGGCTCAAATGGGGAATAAACAATGATGGGTTGAAAACCATTGATCTAAACTATATGAGCTTTTATCATCCGAGGGATTTAGTTTTATATTCTCACAGTTGGTCTGCGTTTGCCACACAGCGTCTGCCATGCCCCACAGCCCAGGGAACACGAAGAAGACCGGCAGCTGGTCGGGATGAGGCCTCCAGTACAGCAAGGCTATGATGCAGGAGAAGTTGATGGCCGCCGCTGCGAATGGAGAGACGTGGCGTTGAGAAACCTCACTGCTCGTTGAATGAGGGTGAGTGTGATTCAGATCGGAAGTCTTAACTATACAAAATGTCTTTCAATTTATACTACAACTTATAATCCCCCCTGCGAAGGCGTTTCAAAAAGGTTTTTATTTCTTTATTTATTTTTATAATTTTTACCCCACGATTTTGTAACCCATTTTCACCCCTGTGTCAATTATCTAATGTGATCCTGGGCTCTACACACCCTCCGCCAACCTGGGGAGAGCAACGGACTTGAACTCATGCTTCCTTCATGCCCGAGTGTCCAAGTTGCTTATTTACACCTGACAGGAGGGAGTTTCCCTGGTTGGACGTAGCGAGTGGAAGGAACACGTTATTCCAACCAGATCCATTCCCCTCCATCAGGCGCCCCGGCTGGCCAGGGGGAGGCAGTTTAGAGACCAGGATTACTGCATGTTTTTGTGAGGGTACCTACCCTAGTATTTATTTAAAGACCTTTAAAGCTTTGGACAAAGCCAACTCAGCAGGTGACAACTCGTGACAATAAACACTTTTTTTGGGCCGAACAGATAATTATAGAAAGAGGAAAAAAAGGGCAGGGTATACAACAATTTTTGTTGTTTTTCTTGATATATTGCTGATACCGATATGATGACCGGTTAATAATTAATCTAGCTGAAACATAGCAGAGCATTCTCAACTATGCATAGCTCTATAGATTAGCCTCGTTTACACTCTTAAAGGTATCTTTTTATCCATGAACTTTACCTAGCAGGAAGAAAGGAGCTCTGCCTGTGTACATGGCCAACTTCCCGAAGACAATGGAGGACAGTGAATTGCAAGCCCCGAAGCAGATCATCACATAGCCAACAAAATGGATGCCCAGTGCACACGTGGCATAGTTCTGTAATGGAAACAAAGACATTTTATGCCGACCCCCATCTGAAAATATGCTGTTCCAGGGACTCCCCCAGAAGAAGCAAGGTTTTGAGTTAAAAACGCTCGCTCTGAAAGAATATATATTCAAAGATTTGCACCACATTTTCAGGATAAAAAAAGAAAATAGCAGACCTACAAGCTCGTAGAGTGCCGCGCTACGAGCTTGTAGATCTGCTATTTTTCAATAGCTAAAGTAGCCTACATATATGCTTAAAACATCAAAAGGGGGTTCCTGCCCAAAATGGGTGTTGAACAAGCCTCGAAAACATCACTGCTCTGTTTTTTCAACATTTTCCACATCACACGGAAACATTAAGGGCCGATTCATACTCCTATTTTAACGCCGTTTCGGCGCTGTAGTGCCGAAACGATTTCGGCTCGTCAGAAACCTTCAGTAGCACCAAAGAGACGACTTTAGGACGGTACCCCCCCCCCCCCCCCCCCCTGCCTTTTCGACCAAAATCAAACTGGGAACCGTCTGAGAATTTAATCCCAAGCAGTCTTAAACGACTGATGCAGAAGGACATGAATACGGTAACACGCATACCAGGACACATTAAGGAAAAAGATAATCTCACAATAGAACAAACCAGGGCACTTAGGGAACTAATCAACAACAAACAAATCATTATCAAACCAGCAGACAAAGGCTCCTGCATAGTAATTATGGATAGACACCAATACCTTTTAGAAGGTGAGAGACAGCTCAACAATCAGGACCATTATAGGCAATTAGACCAACCCATTTACATGCAGACAGCTACGAAGGCCATAGCCATCATAAACAGTCTTAAGGACAAAAGGCACATAAACGCCAAACAACATCAGTACTTAATAGGACAGGATAGCCCACGGGCTAGGATATTTTATCTTTTACCAAAAATACACAAAAGCCCGGATTCATGGACAATACCATATGAAATTCCACCCGGGAGACCAATTGTGTCGGACTGTGGCAGCGAGACGTATCAGACAGCAGAGTTTATTGAATATTTCCTGAACCCACTGTCGATAAAACACCCCAGTTTTATAAAAGACACTTACGATTTTGTGGACAAAATTAAAGCTATTAAAGTAGGAAAGGAGGCCCTTCTATTTTCAATAGATATAGACAGCCTCTACACAAACATTGAAACAGAATCAGGACTACAAGCAGTCAGGGAAGTCTTTAGTAAATACCCAGACACAAGTCGACCAGAGGAGGAATTACTCCAATTACTAGACTTAAATCTAACCCAGAATGATTTTTCCTTTAACAACAAATTCTATTTACAAATCAAAGGCACGGCCATGGGAAAGAGATTTGCACCATCTTATGCAAACATTTACATGAGCATATGGGAACAGACTGCCCTAGAAAAATGCAGACTTAAACCGACACATTACTATAGATTTCTAGATGATATATTTGGAATATGGGAACATAGCCAAGAAGAATTCCAGGAATTTATTGATGTTTTAAATAGCCATCATAGATCCATAACGATAAAATATGTGACACACACAGAAAGGATTGACTTTCTTGATGTAACAATCTTCAAGGGCCCAAACTTTAACACAAATGGGAAACTAGACTTAAAAGTATTCTTTAAAGAAACAGACACTCACGCCCTATTACACAAAACGTCATTCCACCCGACACACTCCTACACAGGAATAGTCAAATCACAACTACTAAGATTCCATAGGATTTGCACGCAAAGAAGTGATTTCAAAATAGCTTGTAAAACTCTATTTAATGCCCTCAGACTAAGAGGATACACTAGGACCTTCCTCCGGAAAGCCCAAAAAACCTTCTTAGAAATAAAAGTGCGAGATACAGGCCCCAAATTGGCCCTGATAACCAGTTATTCAACACAGAGCACACTAGCCAACAACAGAATAAAAAGGAATTTTGAGAACCGAACAGACGATCTTCTAAAAGATTATAAAATTATATCGGCCTACAGAAAAAATAAAAACCTTAAAGATTATCTAGTACACAGCAAGCTAAAAGAAATCAACACACCAGCACGCCAGGGACCAGAATACTTCAAACCCAAACAATTAGTAAAAAATAGAACCACAAAACGCGTCTTGGAGATTAAACAACAAATAACAGCCAGAACCAGCAACTGCATTTATTTAATCACATGTGAAAAATGTGGTTTACAATATGTCGGAGAGACAGGTAAAACAATAGGTACTAGGCTGGGACGACACAGATACAATATTAACAATGCCAAAAAGACAACCACAAGATTGGTACAACATTTCATGGCGCACGGCATTGGAGCTCTAAAATGCACTGGACTTCAACACAATCCTAACTGGACAGTAGGACAAAGACGTTTTAATGAAAAACAGTGGATTAAGAACCTCAACACGGATTTTCCTCGAGGCTTAAACATGCCTAAAATTAGATCTTGAACACTAAAAAACTTAAACTCAGGATTAAACTGGAGAAATCTAAAAGTGATTGGATCAGACTTCCTTCGGATACATGGCGAATGCATTTATTCCTTGCATTGTGCCTACACATGTCGCGACCTGCGGTCGCGACATGTGTAGGCACAGTGCACTGAAATCTTTTAATTCCCCCCCCCCGAACCTCAAATGACGTCAAATTGTAGGCTCTACAGCGCCAAATGACGTCACATTGTAGGCTCTAGCGCCAAATGACGTCACATTGTAGGCTCTAAAGCGCCAAATGACGTCACATTGTAGGCTCTACAGCGCCAAATGACGTCACATTGTAGGCTCTACAGAGCCAAATGACGTCACATTGTAGGCTCTACAGCGCCGAACCCTCTAAAATAGGAGTATGAATGGGCCCTAACGAGCTCCCCCTCACCTTGGTGTACTCGCCGGAGAGGAAGCTCTGTTCAAAGCCACTGTACATGGTGAGAGGCACGAGGACGAGGAGCCGGCGGTCTCTGAGCAGCCGGAATGTGGCCAAGAAGGTGCTGCAGAACGGCTCCCGGTTCCCACGGAACTCCCTGGCCTGGCTCTGGTCAATGTTGTCCAGGAACACGGCCACGATGACCATGGCCAGCAGCCCGACGCCTACTCGACAAGGGAGAGATGTTTTCTTTGAACATGGATCGTTGGAAAGAGATAAAAAATAAAAGGCATAAAATGATCATGATGTTATACCGATGTAGGCCCCGACCAGCGTCGTGACCAGTTCTTGTGCTGGTTTGATGGTGGTGACGTTTGGCTGGATGTCACATACAGCCGTGCCACAGAGCTCCAACTGTTCGTCTGTGATGTTGGCTGGAAGACCACGTACATTTTAATTTGTCAAAACCATGAATTACTAGTCTGTCCAGAGGAAGTTAAGACAGTGATAATGTAACACGACAACTGCCCTGTAATTAATCTTTCTTTACAAGGATCTTGTGAATCAAAGAGGTGAATCACATTTTGTAGCCGTTGTCTATTTGCGTTCATTCTAAAGGCGTGTTTTACGTGTGTGTACCTATTGTAGCATCCTGTTGGAATATGAGGGAGGACATGAGGTTGCCCCAGACTGCAGAGACACTTAGACACTTAGACACTTAGACACAATAGACACTTCTATGTAGTTAAAGAACAGAACAGGAATTCATCATATTTAAGCAGGTTTCTGTTTTAGAATTATTCAGCACAGTGTGAAATAAAGTCAAGAAGAGAGAAGTCTGGTCTGAAGATGTTCAATTTATTATAAAGTAATTAAAACGTGCACGAGTGATGAGATCACGACCTCTCTTAAGGAGAGATCGGGGAAACATGAGGAAAGATGGACTTTCATTGCATATATAAAGACATGAAATAAGCAAAGGGGGTGTGGCCTGACATGGCAAGTTCTGAGATACTGGGCAGCAACTGGTTTCAACCAGTTACGTTGACTGGCCCATTTGATGACTGTGGCAAGATATAGCGAGACCTTGGAGAAGGTGGGAGTGGGGCATGGGAGTGGAAAGCAGAGGAGTGCACACAGCTGCGCAAGCCTGTGCAGGCCTCTCACAATGTAACATGTTAAAATGAAAAGTAAGGGGGATTGTATATGAACAGACAGAGAATATAATTATTCCCTATCAATCCTCCCTTTTGTTTATTTAAACACATTAAATGAAACAACCAATCAAGAAAAACGTGAATATACAATAGCAAAGGAGACCCAGTGGGAATAGCACACGAGTATACTTTCAAACAATACAAACGTCAGCCTTATACTTTAGTCGTGGGACACACATCATGTTGCATATAACATGAGGGATAAATGCACATTCATTCGTATATATGGATTGAACAGAATTCAGGAGAGGGCGTGTCTTTCCGGCGAAGTGGTAAATCTTACTGGCAGTATGCCAGCAAGCAACCAGCTTGAACCAGAAGACAAGACGTGACCTTGGCGTTTTAGGCCCTCAGAGCAGAGAAGGGAGTGAATCAGAGTCTGATATGTAAGAACAGAACCTTGAGTCGCACGCCTCCCCTGCTTGTACTGATGCTCAGTCGAGCATACACATCCTGGAGATAAAGGTTTAAACATGACAAAGCAAATTTAAAGTGTGTATATATTGTGGGAGGTCGGGTGGGAAATACAACTCAGAGTGCAGTTTCAGGGGTTAGACACACGATGGCGCCCCTTGCTTTATTTCTCCAACAGGTTCAAACAAAGTCAGTTTTCACAAACAGAACTCAGACAGTAATATTCTTTGCATGAGGTCCCGGTTCCGAGGCGGGAGTCGTCACTGCAGAGGATGAGAGGGGATGTTAGCATACGGTCAGAGCACAAGGTAAGTACAAAGTTGGGGCCTGAGACACCCGGTCTAGGCAGTCTACCAACTAGACCTTTGTATAACTCTTTCTCTTCTTCTTTTCCAGGTTCCAGAGGAGGCCAGGAGGCTCCCCCCGGAGGTAGGTAAGGGGGTGCGTATCTTTCTCTGTCCACAAGGCACAGAAGAGTACTTTAGAGTAGAAGTACTCGGATACGGGGTGGTGAGTAATTAGAGTAAAAGTACTTGGTATGGTACCGGGCGGGGATGGTACGGAGGGCCCCTTAGGCTCGGCCAACAGGAAGATACACAAGCATTTATATTCTTATTTCTCTCTATCTACTGGGTGGCCGTGTCGGTACGACAACGGCCGTCAGGGGGTTAACACAAAGTAAGCGCTCTAGTTTCTAACGGTCTTCTTTCACCGGGCCTGGCGGCGCAAGCCAACTTAAAGTCTCTTCAAAGGGTGAAATAAACATAACACGGGCCTGTCTTCTTTCACAGGGTGGACGTGACACTTTATCTAGAGCCTGCTAGCTTCCATTAGTCTCTACGGGGTTATCTTCATTCAACAATCTTCAGTGTACAACACCACGGTGACACTCTTCATTCACAGTCTTCATTTAGCATCGACAGGGTGACTTCCTTCATTCACAATCTTCGTTATTATCCTTAGCTGCTCATTTGCCCCTATGAGTGCCTCTTCTTAATAACACGGGTGATAGATAGTGAACGGTTTGTCTTACTGCGACCTTATGGAGCTGTTGAGCTGCCGTTTCCATACGAGGGTCCCGTCTCCGCACTCGTCCCCGATACGAGCCAGGTGGGTCTCCAGCATGTATGCGGCTCTCCGTGTATATTTGTCTATGGGGGGCACACGCTCCTGCGTGTTCTTCCAGCCCCACTCCTACAAGCCTGGTGATGTGAGAATATAAGAGAGCAATTGAGTGGTGATACAAACGATCAAACAATAAACATAGTCCATACGTGAGAGTCCATAAGTGAGAGGAGTGTGGACTTACCATCCAACGCCGAGTCGACGGCATATGCTGCGCGAGCGTCTGTGTGTAGCAGGGATCTGATACTGCTAGGTGCGCAGGTTGTTTATAAAGGGCGCGGCTGACAGGCTGCGGCTGTCCTTAATTGCTAACCAGGGCGGCGGCCGGAATGAGGCGCAGCTGATTTAGAATTGCTCTGGGATAGTACACTGAGTCTATGACACGGCCGTGGGCGTGCCTGGTTGTCATGGTAACGCGCCCCTCCCCCTGAGGTGAGACCTGACACACTCCACAATATGAACTAACCAAGGGAGTAAGAAAAACACTCCATCAACCACAGCCAAAATAGACACTTCACGTGGACGTTACCGAGAGAGAGAGCAGTTGTGCAGCTAGGCAAAGCAACACAATAAAAACAACAAAACCAACCCCAAAATGGAACACAATTAAGGGACAATACCGACACATCTCGTGCAAAAGTGCAACAGCAAAGTGCAACAGTTTTCCTATGTCATGTGAAACAATCTCCCTAGCAGCGTGTTGAACAACCCAGCAGAAAAGCATCAACAAGGTCGAGCATTATCAACATCATACCATCAGGCCAAGGCAACAGACTCCCTTAAACTTGCTGCCAGCACTTATCACAAATCCTCTGTTGGACCGGAAACCTAGTGGGAGGCGACAGTTAGGATTCAGATTAAGTACAGAAGTCCATTGTAGGTCCCCACCTGAGAAACAAACCCTGTTACAATTAAAACACAGTAGATATCAAACAGGGAGATTTGGCATTGTGAAAACAATGACCCCTCTGTCTCCTGCGTATCACCCAGGAAAGAAGTATAGCATTAAGTTAGACAGTCACAGGAAGCATCGTGTCGCCTGTGGAAAGAAAGAAAAACAAAATGGTATGAGGTTAGTGGGGGGGCGCCCATTAATCTGTCCACCGTGTGTAATCACATCGAAGTAAAAACCCTCAAACACCATGTACTGGCCATGTGGCCCGCTCCCTTATCACCTTTGACATCACCCAGATGAACAGAATACCAAGTTCAGGCAGAGGCTGCAGTTGGAAATGGGACATGCATGCATACATTAATTAAAACAGTAGAAGTTACACCATTCATTCATCGCAGTGATATTGTTCGATTCGGTCAGTCCGAGCTGCCAGGTGGGCGTGCTTCCGTGTGCAACAGGGGCTTGCACGTGCGTGTGTGCGGTCGTGCCAGTGGGAGACAGTGGGGGGAGTGTATGCATGTGCGCGTACGATTGTGCCAATTGCACAACTGGACGTTTCTTCCGTGTTGCGGGTTTAGGGCACAGGCCGTACCCCCGCTCCTGCCTGCGGGCATCTCACTGTGTCTATGCTAAGTGCAGATATGTGTGTATGACAAAAAAAAAGGCTCCATCGTCGCAATCTGGAGGCAAATGACAAAACCTCAGCCGGTCGTGTCGTACCTTGCAAACTAAAGGCAATGCAAACTTAACCTCGTCGTCGAATCAGCCTCCTGGCTACTAAAAGGTGTCCTACTCTGGCCCTCCGCGTCAGGGAGCCCGTAGCCAGATCGTTGCTCCCTGGCTGGCGAGCTGGTGGAGCTGTTGCCCCGCGACCCGAGTACGGACAAGCGGTTGAAGATGGACGGATGGATGGATGGGCAGGGGTCTGGGTCAGGTTGTAGTAGAAACGAATCTCCTCGTCGATGACGTTGTCAATCACCAGAAGGCCTGGGTTGAAGTCTTTGCAGTGCGTGGCATGAGGGCACGTCTCTCTTTCTTGGACTTGTGCTGTCGACGGGCTGGTCAATAGGGCATGGAAGGTGACATCCTTGAATATGAGATCCTCAGGCTGGAGATGCAGTCGGTTGCGACCCCTGGGTGGGCAGGGCAAACTCTGAAAAAAAACTTTTAGTTATATTAGAACATGAGCTCCGAGGCCAAGGGTGTGGCCTCTGCTCTGGTGTTTCCTCCTGGTCAGCTCCAGAGGGATGCCTATGGAACAATGTGAACGCTTGCGCATGACTCACCTAATCAATACCTACCTACAAATATTGGATGTAGTAGGTTTCTTCTGCTCAAGCAGAAAGTGAGCATAAGGAGCTAAGCCAAGATTTGATAGAGAAAGAAAGTCATTTGATATCAGTACAGCTGTCCCACAAGCAGTCGCAAACAGGCAAGGAGAGCACGTTCATGTTGCCTGTACCAGACTTGTAAGCGTTGGAGAATTAGAAAATAAATGAAATAAATTGTCAAAATCCTAGTATAACCTGTCAGTCAGTCACGGCCGTGCACGTGGCTCGTGCACGGTCTCTTCAGTCAGTCCAGTTCTCCTGCCAGTGGCGGAACAACATTGGGCCGGGCCGGGGGGTGAGACAGCACGACCGGGCCTCACCGAACCAGACTCCCAACAGCAACCCCCCCCCCGAACGGAAGAAAAAATAATGACGTTAACAGTTGCTGCTGAGCTGATCACAGTCACAGATAGAGGCCGGGAAAGTGTTATATTTGGTTGATCGCGTCAATGCAATGCACACACGAGAGAGAGAGAGAGACGTAGATGTGTGTGAGGAGCTGATCACAGTCACAGATAGAGGGAAAGTGTTATATTTGGTTGATCGCGTCTGTGTCTGTGACATTGCGCAGCAATGCACACACGAGAGAGAGAGAGAGAGAGAGAGAGAGAGAGAGAGAGAGACGTAGAGAGAGAGAGAGAGAGAGAGAGAGAGAGAGGTGCTGCGTGTTAAAAAAGAAATAGGCTACTACTCATCTTTGTGTTCTGTTTCACCTTATTGCTGAGTGATCGCACACAGGGAAAAGCAACAAGAAGGGGTTTAGAATCGAAACAGTCCGTTGTGGAGAAAAGGAAGTCCACACATATGCACTCCTAAATTCTCACAGCTTGATTAGCCTACTAATGAGTGACAGGTGCTGCCACTGTTGTAGCCCTGGACCGCTAGACCTTGGTAAAAGTTCACCATCGCAGCTGGGAAGCGTCTCAGGTCCCCAGCCTCTCCATAAAATGCACTATTTTAATCATTAAATAAAATTAATCCAACCAGATCGGCGCAGGCAAAACCCGAAAATGCCATAGTAGAAGAAATGACTGCCCGGTAAAATGCAGGGTACATTGCGTTATTAAGATGGCACAAAGTGTATTTTAGAGAAGCTGGGGACCCGAGACGCCTCCCAGACACGAAAACAGACCCCCAACAAGGTCCAGCAGGCTTTGTGTTGGTGAGTAGTTACGTGGTTTTGTTTATTTGCTGGGATTTGAAAACCCGCGCACGAACAGACAGAGAATATAATTATTCCCTATCATTTCCTAGTCTGTCTCTCGTACACTGTCTCCCTCTCCGCTTTCCTACTTTCTGTGTCTCTTTTCTTCTCAGCTTTCTGACCGTATGTTTGTCTCTCCCACACTGTCAGCTTTCCTATACCTTTCTTACTATTTCCTTCTATTTCCTTTTAAAGTCCAAACACACGCGTGTATGTGGATATCATCACAATTATGGTAGTCAGTTCAGTTGCATTGGGACTGTAGGTCCTCGTGTCAGCCACAATGGGGTGCTGTTGAGTAAAATACTAGTCAACTAGAACCAAGTCATCCAAGCAGTTTATGGGGTTCACTCATAGGTGGGGGTTCACTTCTGAGGACCTAATAATGCAACTGATATTTAAAGGTAGGGCAAGTGATTCTCTTTGGTTAAAATAAGTGTTAAAATGTATTATTGTGATAGTACTCATTGCTATGGTGTGTTTGTTCAGTAACAGGAGTCTCCATGTTACTCCAACTTTTTATAAACAGAAAATGCATTTTTAGGTCGGGATACCAATTTTATCCAACCAGGATAGAGAACTCTGTCAGGATACAGATTAAACAAGTGGAATTGTAAGAAATGAGCAGACAAAATTGTATTGTCATGATAAATGATTGGCTGAAATGTCACCTACCTGAAAATGTATTTTCAGTGTATTAAATAAATTGAGATGGGGAGACCCGTTACTGAACAAACAGTCTGATTACCATCAGAATATTAGTGATTTAACGTTTTAACCAAAGCAATATCACTTACCCTACTATTGTATGTTCAATGTTAGATTAGTATTACTAAGTGCAGTTTATCTGCTCTTTCAGGTCAGTCTCCCCTGGAGGTATGGGTTCAAATCCCACTTCTGATGTTATGGTACAGTGGTACGGTCATGAACTTAATCACAGGCAGATGTGAGCTTCCCTCCCTGTGCTCAAAGTAATTCATGGCTTAACCCATTAATGACCTGATGTTGATTCTACAAATCCCTTCTAAATCAGTATTTGTGCCAAGTATTTGTGTGTTAACTTGATATTTGGCCGCGGACCATCCATCTGAAAATGTTTGGTGCCAGGGACGCCCCAGAAGAGACTTGTTAGAACATTCTAAATTATTCAAGATTATTCAAAAGATAGCAGATGTACATGCAATGTTCTAATGGGATAAGTTAAGGTATCTGTTGAATGGTGAAGCTTCTCTTGACAAAGCAACAGCATAAATATCCTGCACCACAGGAGGATCAGATAAATTAGATTACTGTAGTAGTTACTGTACAGCTCCTCCTTCTCAAAACAAATTAATATTGTGCAATAGTTCATTTTCTTCTGTAATATAATTCAAACGGTGAAACTTTCATATATATCTCAATTAATTGTGCATAAAGTGAAATATTTTAAACTTTTTATCTTGATTATGGCATACAGCTCATGAAAATCAAAAAATCCTATCCCAAAATATTTTACGAGACCACTAAAAAAAAGGATTTTCTTTTTAAACAGAAATGTCGGCCGTCTGAAATCTGAATAGTACATCAATGTATGCAGTCAATACTTTTTGAACAAACTATTTCATCAATGTGGCGTGGCGATCTGCCTGTGGTACTGTTGGTGTTATATGGAAGCCCAGGTTTGCTTTGATAACGGCTATCATTTGTATTGTTGAGTCTCACACCTTCCTCTTGACAATACTCCATGGATTCTCTGTGAGGTTTTGGTCAGGCCAGTTGGCTCGTCAGTTAAGCACCGTAATTCCATGGTCAGTACATCAATTACTAGTAGTTTTAGCACTTCCAAAAAACGTTACCAGAGCATCAAATCTCGCACCACCTGTCTCAGTTCTTCCCCCAGGCAGTCAGGCTGACCTCGAACTGTATTGTCACTTTGCTCTTTTTCTTTGCACTATAGATGTTTGTTTTTGTCCTGTGTATACAAGACAGTGCTCTGAGCAAAATACATTTCATTGTATTTATACTCTACATATGACAAATAAACCTGAACCTGAACTGTGGGCCCTGGGCAGGTGCCAGATCAAGCTGGAAATGAAAATCAGCATCTCCATAAAGCTTGACAAACATACTGAAGCACAAAGTGCTCTAAAATTTGCAAGCTTTAAGTCCTTTTTGATTGACTGATTGAATCAAGGCGTCTGAAAATGTGCTTGGTGAAAATGGTAAGAATAACAGACATCCGTTTTCAAATTACCTTGTATTCAACACAAGTCTACACACGTTATGTATTCTCTAAAATGGACTTAACAAAGCCAACGGTCTACATTTACAGTAGCATATTAATCAAAAAAAAATTACTTAAAAAATGTATTAAAACAAAAATAATATGTTCTTCATATTTTTCAATTGCAATTGTAGTCTTAACAGTTACTAATAAAAACAAATTAAAATAATTGTACTACTGAAAACTAAGTAAGTAGTAAGTACAAAAATAAGAGATATACATTCAACTTCACACAAACAACTATCACAATGTCCTCCTGAAGCTTCTTCACGAGTCCCCTCTCACATCAGGACACCTTTTAGAGGGGAAGAAAAGTTAGAATCAGTAACTTGCTCATGAGTCTTCTTTCTAATCTTCGGCCCAGGCCCCCAATGCATAACAATGACTACTGCTATTAGTTCACTGCAACTATAAAAGGCATGCATATTGATTGAAACCTTTATTTATTCTCGAAAGAGCAATTGAGGTTCTCCCTCATTTTACAATTACATACAGTATATAAAACAATTTAAGACATGCAGGTATAAAACACTAAATAAATCTTCATGTAAGGCATAGACATATGTATACATTATATTTGATTTGATGATTTTTTTTTTGACCTTTTTTAACCTGAAAATGTATTAATCATACAAAAAAAAATCATCTCTGCTGGGAGGAAACGTACAAAAGTGTTACCTTTCAAAATTAAAATAAAAAAAGAAAGAAAGAAATCAAAAGGATAGCAGATCTCGCAGCTCAAAGCGAGCGCGTGGATCTGGGGTACGTTTGTAGTAAGCATTCATTTACAAAATGTGCAACAAAACAGCTCCGTGCCGAGCGAGACATTTCACTCCAAACCCCAACGCCTCCCAAACCTTAGACTAGAGTATATATGAATAGAACGCGGCTGGTCCGTTGACTATCATTGCGTGAACGTTCATGATGACACGTATGAAATGACTGGTTGAGAACCTTGGACATAGATACACTTCCTCTCAACCTTGGGGTCGGTACAGGGACCATCGAGGGGTCAAAACAAAAACTAAAAATAATATATATAGACTTTTATGGGTGTACTAAACGGTCCATTTGTATAGACTCTGAGTTAAATAATTAATGTACAGGGTAGATTAGTACACACTTGGATCCATTAGTCCCGTTTATAGGGTCCATTTGGGGGCCCGGGGACCAGATGTTGAGACACGGTGTGTTAGAACAGTGGTTCTCAACCAGGTGGTCTCCCCCCCCCCCCCCCCACCCCAAATAGGTATGACATTCTTTATCGCACATATTAATATAACATTAATATTACAAAGGTGATCTTTTGAGTAACTTACAGAATCTGGTCAAGGAGAGGCACCCGGCTGGACTGCCGCAGCCTAATTCAATCAGAAAGAAGAGGTGTTCATGTTACAGAAGTGGTTTAATTACCCATTGTAATAAAAAAATGGCCTACAATACAATACAATACAACTTTAATTTGTTGAATTGTATTTAAAAATGTTTAGATTTGTGTTTTTCATAGTGTTTTACTCTCCTACAGGCGTTGACACTAAGGTGACATTCACACCAGAAAGCTTTACTGCGATTAAAACGAATCCTGCTGCACATTGTCCGAAAGTTCGCTTCGTTTGGCAGGTGTGAAGGCTCATTAGAATCCTAATGCGCAGCAAAGAAACGCATTCTGCTCCGCCCAAAAACGGGGGTTTCGCTTTGCTTCCAATCGCACTTGATTACGATTCGGTGCAGGTGTGAATGCAATCCGCAGCAAATAAAGGAAATTAAGCAAACGATGTGGCGGGTGAGGAGCTGAACACAGTTGGAGACGGAGAAGGCATATTTTACGCAGCGCAAAGATGTCCCGTTACCTTGGATAGACGTGGTCGAATGAGGAGACTGAAGCTCTGATCGAAATGAGGACGAGTACATTAATCAATTGCTTAAGGAAACACATAAAAACACTGCAGTGTATAGCCTAGGCCCTAGAGAATATTCTGTCTGTCTGTGCGTGCCGTAAACATGGAGTGCTGTCACTGTGTGGGGACTGGGGAGTATGGACTTTCATCTCGAACTTGTAAACATTTTGCGCTGCTGTCTGTTATATCAGTGCGCTCAGCGCTGTGCCTCCATGCCCAAAAGAACAGTGCGTGGCTGCGTGTGGAGAGAGATAGGGAGAGAGAGGGGGGCATTTCCAATTACTGCGGATGACAGTGTGAAGGCAAACCGCAGCAAATGAAATATGCAAGAATCCCAATTTCTCCGCCCATTCGCATTGAGTCTACCGAAGTATTCGGTGAGAATGTGACCCAGCTGTCCGTGGTAAATAAAACTTTGGGGCGTTTGGAGTTTGCTTTCAGGTTGCCTGACCGGGAAAGTGCTCGTTTGAGAGGGGACGCAACCATCTATAAACACAACACGAGATATCTGTCTACTCTAAACACCTGAATGTGGCCAGAGTACTGTCTTCTGGACTGTAAAATAAGAGCACTGTGTACCTATAATGTGCTGTTTTCAAAGTTGCTACACTTAAATATATGAAATAACAAGTGTGAACCCATAGTCATATTCATAGAAATGTACTAGGTATTTGACATACAAAATAGGTATGACATTCTTTATCGCACAGCCCCAGAAAGTAAAACAAACGGTAATTAAAAATGTACCTATCATTTAGCACTTGATTGTCTTACAAGCCCATGCCAGCTTAACCCGAGACCTCTCGTGGCTTATTGCTTAAATCTACAAGTTCAGAATGTGTGGCATCCTCAACACGTTGTGAGCTTGTAGATCTGCATCTACTATTTTTCAATGCAATGGCCACGTAAATGGCAGAGGTTGGACAAAATTGGATTATTTTGTTTCTCAACGGTTTCTAACAGTTACAGGACATACTGTAGGTCTACTAGCCAGGATAAAATATCTGCTCACTGCAAATAGCCTTAATTAGCATGTGATGTATCAAACTAGGGGTTTTTCATGATTTTTGCACAAAAAACACTCCTTGGGCTAAAAACGGCCAGATTTACACCAAGTGAGTGTTTTTCATGCAAAACTAATGCTTGGAATGGATGCACACGATTCCCGATGAAGCAAACCATACGCCTGTTATTAGCCGGGAAGGAATCATGCACAGAATCATTAAAGTGTTAAAAGCTGTGACTAACCTGGACCGGCAGCAACCACTGTCTAATCACCACAGAATCTTCATCGTTGACATTTAGGTTAGACATGGTAAGATGGCCATCCTCCCTCATGTCGTTTCCCTCATTGTCTTGTCTCGGAATTGTCATCCAGGATTCTGGGGTGGCTCCGGTGTAGTGCTCTGTCTCTGGATACCACACGTGAAACGCAGGGGATCTAAAACACTGTGGAAACATAAACCAATTCAAAACTAGAGTAAAAAAAAACTATTTTTTATAAATACAGAAGCGAAGAGCACTAATGGCATTACAAAAGGGGAACTACTGTACTATAAAATTATACATTCCTATTACTATAGTATACCATACATTATATACATTACGAGATAATATAAGTATAGTCAAACCATATCATATATTATTAGTAGACCACTATTAGTAAACCACACCACATATGTATAATATATTATTATATGTTGCATGTGTGTTATATATTATATATACACCATTATTATTATTGTGTGTAAACACACACACACACACACACACACTTGAGTGTACATGGTTTGATGAGGTCAAGTCAACATACTGTGTGGGATGTCAGAACAGGTCAGCGCCATATATGGAGATCTAAGGGTGGCCGCGGGGGCAGTGTCTTTAAGGTTTGATGAGGTCTGGCCATATAGGAACGTGTCTTGAGTGTACAGGGTAGGTCAGATCAACATATGGAATGTCAGAACAGGTCAGGTTTTGATTACCGGGCGGGGCCCCTGGCCAGCCCAGTTAGTGCCGGGCCTGATGAGAACTTTAGTTTTCGCCGGCTGCCGGACGCAGCTGCACTAATAGCTTTGGCTATTAGCCCATCTAGTTTTTGAATGGACGGGTATCAGTCAAAAGGGAGACATCGAAGAGGAAGGACGGGAGGGGATGGAACAACATATGGAATGTCAGAACAGGTCAGTTCCATATATGTAGATCTAATTAAGGGTGGCGGGGCAGTGTCTTGAGTGTACAGGGTTTGATGAGGTCAATTCTGTATTGGTCGTATATGGAGCGTGTCACAAGGTGTGGCGGACTGACTGCCATATACAGTGGCGTGACATGTCTGAAAATGTATTGAATCATTAAAGTGCTGGATAAATGATATATATAGCATAAAAAGCTTTATCTTTTTAGCAAAAAGGTTGCGCTTTAACCAAAAAATATCACTTACCACGTCTAGTAGGTTGGACAACTGCTGCAGAGTAGTTGTTGGAGCCACAACAACCTTGATGTAAGTGTTGTTTCTGTGCCTTATAGCATTGCTACCTGGGTCGTCGACAACCACCTGGATGTGTAGGGTCAGGTAACTCTCAGGTCTCTTCTTCCTCCGCAACAGCGGGATATCTTTCGGGTCAGGAATCTCGAAGTCCTCTTGCCTAAACATAAAAAGATCCATTCAATTCCACAAACACTGATAGGGTGGCCAGTCGACAGTTCAGTATTACGTCATATGGTATTTATTGCGAACGCAGTGAGCACTTACTATGAGACCTAGCAGATCATGTCTGTCTGTCTGTCTGTCCGTCCCCCCTTTGTGCCCATATATGGAGCTGAGTGGTATGGTTATGGCTGAGTCATGGTGATGCCCATATATGGAGCTGAGTCGTATGGTTATGGCTGAGTCATGGTGACCTAGCAGATCGACTCCTTATATGGTTATGGCTGAGTCATGGTGACATCAGTGTTGTTATTGCAATTTACGATGTGCGTTCGCTTCCCGCGTTTGCGCGTCTTACTCGTAGTGATTTATGATAGATTGCGTTCAGTTGCTAGACTAGAGTAAAGCGCCCAACGCCCATACAGATAGAGTTGTTAACCTTTTTTCAAATGCCTTTGCAACATGGCGGTATGAATGACTATAGCCAACTGCCGCCTGTGGAGTTGCACCCCAGGAAATATTTATAAAATGTATAAAACGTCCCATCTCGCATAAGCGGTAGGTAAGCGCTCAGCCTATCTGACCCAGATGACCAGATCTGCCTTTTATCTGAATGATTATGACAGCCCGTCAGACAATGCTGCGTTGATTAAATGAGGGCCTGTCTGTGCCGCGAGTGAGCGATTCCCAAGCCGTTTCTGACATGAGGCTTCCGCCCTCCGTAGCAGCTCTGATTGGTCTGTGGAAAGCAGTAATGGCGGCCGCCAGCGCCACTGCTCAGCGCTCGCATAACAAACCTTTCTGCGATTAAATAGCAGTTTCATTACGTTTTAATATACTTTTAGACTAACGAAAACATGTAATTATATAATATGTTGTTAAATAAAAAATCACGTCTTTTAATACACGCAGAGACGGAGCTGTGTGTGTGTGTGTGTGTGTGAGAGAGAGAGGAATATATTACGATTACTGTACTATCTAATAACAGGCTATAATCTATATAATATAATTATAATATTCACGATGCCGGTCAAGTGGACTATTCTACTGTATAGGCCTACTAGTGGGGTTCCGTCTCCATGTTAAATTTTGTTGTCATTTACAACTCATGTAAAAGTTTCACTTTCAGTACTAATTTGAAGGTGAGGGTCTATAGAACCATTTTGGTTCGAGTGGCAATCACCAAAATAAAATAATTGGCCTCTAGGGGGCGTAGTCAGGTGCCAACCCCCATCAGCCCTACCAAAATATGTAAACTGTTGTAACTTTTGATTAAATGATCTAATCTGAACATATGAGATATGTATGGATTCACAATCAGGAGTAGCATTTGGTACTTAAACCTTATTACACATATAATATTTGTTTCCACCCAGTATTGGTGTATATCCACAAAAATAGCAGGAAAAACGAGCTAAAAACTAGTAGTGGGGTCCCTAGACACACCGTCATTTACAACTCAACAAAAGTTTAACTTTCACTTCTGATTTGTAGATAATGACCTATAGAACAATTTTAGTTCGAGTGGCAAGTCTACAAATTAAAGAAATATATATTTTTGCCAAATTTCCTAAACTTCTATCCTATTGAACCTAGAATGGTGATGTTGGTGCCTATACCTATGTTATCATGAATGACTAATTGTATAAAAGCAATACACATATAATAGGACAATATATAATATTTCACAAAAATGAGACAATGCAGTACATATTTGGGGAACTAAAGTTAGATATTGGAATATAATACACCACTCCTGTGTTATATTTGTTTATTTTATTTTATTAGTTATACTATGTACTGCCACTATAGGGGGCAGAGTAGCAGGTGTGTCTTAATTGTTCAGACTTGGTAGCTTGTTAGTTATAAGACTAAGCATACTGCAGAAGAGAATTAGCTGCACTGATTGCTCTCTTGTGGTATTGATAAGCAAAAAAGTTAAACATGTCATGAAGGATCCTAAAGTGTTTTTTATGAATATGGATAGTCATTTGGGATGAGTGGCCAAAGTACTACATCCCAATAGTATGAGATAGCATTAACCAAAGTAGCCTGTAGCTATAGCACAGGCTAAAACTAAAGGCTAGCTACAGTATAGCAAAAATGCTGATTATTTTCATTATTATTACAATGGTAAATGTGAATGTAGCTATATGCACTGCTGACTGTTTTCTTGTATTAATATGTTGAGGCAAACTGTTAAATACAAAAGTTATATAATAATATAGTAATATAATATTTTCTATATTCTTTCATGATATGACCCTAACAGAAAACTAAACCTGGATAAAGTATTTGTCTGTTATGGCTGGGACAACGAAGGGCAGTTTTGCATTTTGTGCCAAAAGATAACTGAGGAAAGACTTGTTTGCCCTCTTGCAAATCCAGTTGCCAGTCGTAGAGAAGGAGCCTACACAGACATCATAGGCCTTGCAAGTCAGTTCAGAGCAGAGGCGGAAAGTTCTTATAACGGCAGCGGTTTGTTTGTTTTTTCGAACAAAAGCCACCTTATTAGCATTTGAATGCGGCATGCGCGGCGGCCCAACACCTATCTTGTAACCCCTCGTAAAGGTATGTGACTACGTGCATGACAACATGACCACTGGGGAGGGGGAATTTCAGTGGACAGTCAGTGGGTGCATAATTTACTGCAGTGCATATAGATATATTTTGCCAAAATGCAGTGGGTTCAGTCGCGCCTTTGCCAAAATGCCAGGGGGTTCAATCGCGCCTCTGAACCCACGGAGTTTCCGCCACTGGTTCAGAGCAATTGACGCCTCTCCCCACCCACTCTTGAACTTCCAGATGCAGAATCCATGAAGCTAAATCGTGCATCCTGGCATACAACTTGTCCGCATCTTTACAGGGCAACAGCACTTGACAGTGCAAAAAAAAGGCATTCTGGAGGTGCTGTGGCATTGGCAAGAAGATCATGCCGGACTGGTGCACCTGTTAATCGTAATAAATGTCTCTTTTGTGGTGAAGAAACATATGCAGCAGACCATTCATTCCAGAAGGTAGAACTCACCCAAGAGATAAACGACAAGGCAGTTGCGCTGGGAGAAGACCGTATCGTGGCACTCCATGACTACCCATATTCATAAAAAACACTTTAGGATCCTTCATGAAATGTTTAACTTTTTAGCTTACTTTCAAAATATCAATACCACAAGAGAGCAATCAGTGCAGCTAATGCTCTTCTGCAGTATGCTTAGTCTTATAACTAACAAGCTACCAAGTCTGAACAATTAAGACACACCTGCTACTCCCCCTATAGTGGCAGTACATAGTATAACTAATAAAATAAAATAAACAAATATAACACAGGAGTGGTGTATTATATTCCAATAACTAACTTTAGTTCCCCACATATGTACTTCATTGTCTCATTTGTGTGAAATATTATATATTGTCTATATGTATTTTGTTTTTATACAATTAGTCATTCATGATAACATAGGCACCAACATCACCATTCTAGGTTCAACAGAATAGAAGTTAGGCGTAATGTAGTAATTCAATGTACATTGGCAGCCATCTTTATTTTGTTTCTATATCAGATTATTCAAAACATTAATGTTTGAAATCCAGTTGCTTCCTCACACAGGATTGACTTGATATAGCAAGAAAAACAAAGAAAAAACAGCAATATAATAAAATTAAGACATTTTTCAAATTTTGGAAATTTGGCAAAAATATATATTTCTTTAATTTGTAGACTTGCCACTCGAACTAAAATTGTTCTATAGGTCATTATCTACAAATCAGAAGTGAAAGTTAAACTTTTGTTGAGTTGTAAATGACGGTGTGTCTAGGGACCCCACTACTAGTTTTTAGCTCGTTTTTCCTGCTATTTTTGTGGATATACAACAATACTGGGTGGAAACAAATATTATATGTGTAATAAGGTTTAAGTACCAAATGCTACTCCTGATTGTGAATCCATACATATCTCATATGTTCAGATTAGATCATTTAATCAAAAGTTTACATATTTTGGTAGGGCTGATGGGGGTTGGGACCTGACTACGCCCCCTAGAGGCCAATTATTTTATTTTGGTGATTGCCACTCGAACCAAAATGGTTCTATAGACCAGTGTTTCTCAACCTGTGTCCCGCGGTAGTTTACTGTGCCTTTTGATCTGTCAGGTGTGCCTCGAGATTTTGACCAAAAGTAACACTAGCCCATCCCCGAAAGCGATAGCTAAGCGTCCTATTGTTGTTGTTGTCACACGTGCGATAATGACATGCCGACGGAACAATAGACTCTACGACCATCGGCCATAGAAATGTTAATCGCGCCTGGCAACTTTACTGTATAAATGGGGCACAGTCATGGCATTCACATTCTACAGCTAGGCCTACTACAAGATGGAACCAGCAGCGAAAAAGAGATGCATCCAGAAAACGCTACATTTCGCTCCCTCCAGAAAGACACCACCACCACCAGAACCCGACAGCACAGACAGCGCTGCCGTGTCACCTGCATCTGATGACGGCACAGCAAGCGGCCCCTCGCCGCCGAGGGGAACAACAACGGCGACTACTACCAACGCAACGCCTACAAAGAAAGCCACTGCCAGACTGTACCGTGATGATTACATTAAGTTTGGCTTCACGTTTACTGGGGATACAACGTACCCGATTCCGCTGTGTATAGTTTGTGGATTCAAGCTTGCAAACAGCGGCATGGTTCCTCACCTTCAAATTAGTACTGAAAGTGAAACTTTTACATGAGTTGTAAATGACAACTAAATTTAACATGGAGACAGAACCCCACTATACTACACTGTTAGACTATTTGTTACTTTAACTGTAGCACCAACAGATAATAATTTAAATATAAAAGGCATGTAATAAATATAGTAGGATTCATGTTATTTGCCAAAAAGTACTGTTGCTTCATTCACACCAAAGAAGCTAGCTTCTGCTTTAGCTTCGTGGTCCCATGTTATCTCTATGCAGAGCAGCTATTGCGTTTTAAAGCTTGGAATGAACTTTTTTTTTTTTTTGTGGCACGTTTTCCTGCATTCGTGTCGGACCCGCACTTTCCCAGAGCAGAGGGGAGGAAAAGCCCGCTCTCTCTCGTGGTCGTCGTGTGTGTGTGATATTGATTATTTATGGAATAATAAAAGTATGTAACAGTGTAGTAGGCCTATACAGTAGAATAGTCCACTTGACCTGCATCGTGAATATTATAATTATATAGATTATAGCCTGTAGATAGTACAGTAATCGTAATGTATTTCTCTCTCTCTCTCAAGCCCGACACACACCGTCTACGACCGCGTTGCCGCGCGGCGCCGCCTGGAAAATAGAACTGGGTTCTATCGAATCATTACAAATCATTACAAATACACTCACCCTATGATCCAGAGACAGCTGTTACCATTATAGTCCGGAGGCTTAGTGAAAGGATGGTGCAATTGCGGATAAAAGTGTAATTTTTTGCATGATTGTTCGTTAGGGTCAGTTATTGAATTTTAGCCTAGGAGCCCTTGTCAAATATTTATTTTAAATATGAAATTTCAAGACTATCAATATCAATGAAATATGTGAAATATGTGAAAATCCGCCTAGTATTTTTCAAACTATATGGATCATAAAATGATCAGATTACTTCCAAATGTGATAAAGTTGACTTATTTTGACTTTATTAAAGTCACAGAACATAAAATATCATCAATAACACATTTATTGCAATGAAGAATACACATCAATATGCATCATAGTGCGAAACATGTTATAGATCTGTTCATTCTGTCTTGCTGTCACAATTGCATTTGCAAAGTGGGGAACAGTCCAAATTTGCATTGCTGCATTTGCAGGTACTACAGTCACCTTTACAGGTACATCAAGATTGCCCTTTTTCACCTTAGAAATATTGCACGAATCAGAGCCTATTTGTCCTTGGACGATGCAAAAACGCTAATCCATGCCTTTGTTTTTTTCTCGGCTTGACTACTGCAATGCACTTTTTTCAGGACTGCCTAAGAAAACAACTGACAGATTACAACTTGTCCAAAATGCAGCAGCCAGAGTTTTAACTAGAACTAGGATGAGAAAACATATTACTCCAGTTTTGGCATCACTGCACTGGCTTCCGGTTGTTTTTAGGATTGATTTTAAAATTATTTTACTTGTCTATAAAGCTCTCAATGGTCTCGCACCTTCCTACCTACATTACTGCCTGACTAAATATGTCCCAAACGGCCCCCTGAGGTCTTCCACTGCTGGCCTGCTCGCTTTGCCAAAATAAATGGCAACTAAAAAATACGGGGAAGCAGCTTTTTGCTTCTACGGGCCGTCGGCATGGAACAAGCTCCCACTGTACCTTCGTCAGGCAGCCTCTGTAGACCCACTTCTACAACATTGCTTTTAATTGATCTTTATTGCATTACTGCTTGTTTTTTAATGTCGTTGCCTTGCTTTTCTTTTATTCTCCATTGTTCTGTAAAGCACTTTGAGCTGCATTTCATGTCATGAAAGGTGCTATACAAATAAAGTTTTATTATTATTATTATTATTATCTGATCAGCTCTCTGCAAGCTCTGGAAACCTCTGGAATGGTCAGCCAAACTGGCACCCATGACCCTTCTTTCTTGGCCCATCCATAGTTCTGTGGAGAAGGAATCACTTGGTGGCTTTGTGTGCTGGTGGCCCAGACGCCCGCTTGGTAGACTGCAAGTTTCACATGCTGGAGGAGTGCATACTGGGTGGGAGGTAATTTCTCCATCATTCGATTTCGTTCACAGAAGCGTTTCTTTCTTTTTTCGTTGATGGAGCTCAAAGGACTGGATTTGTCGTACAAGATGACCGTCAGTCTTTCAAGCTCCCAGAGGTGCTGGCAGTCAACATCTAGTTGCTGGAAGGGATGCTTTGCCAGATTGACGAATGTTTCTGTCGCAGTATCATAGGCTTGCCAGGCCCGCCAAGCTGACTTCTTACCCTTTCCATTAAAGGCGGATGTTGTGTCTCATCCGGAATATGCGTGAAACATAGGCAGGGCTCGAGATTTGGGTTCCCCTAGGCTTTTGCACATACTGTTGATGTGATCAAATCTGTATTTTCTGCCCATTCCAAAAGCCACCCAGATGTCAGTCAAAGGTTGAAGTACCACTAAATCATGGAACATGCCAGCAAGGATGACAATGACATCAGTGTCCACAGTACAGTGCGCACAAGGACAGTTTTTGCTCCATGCTCCAGTGCATGTTGTACATGAAGCCTAGTGTCTGCCTCCTCATGATTGCAACAGTCCATGCTACTGGAACCGAAAGATGACACAGCTTGCCCTGATGTGACATGCAAAGCTTTGGTGGGTGGCCAGCAGAACTGTTCAATTCTGGATGTCAAAAAGTCAAACAGCTCCTTCTTATTGATTGGGTCACGAAGAAAATCCATCCAATTTCCTGGCAGCTTTGTCTGTCCAGACACTTTCCTGCGAACACCTTGTCCTCTCTTTTCGCGGGTGGACTCCTTCAAACTGTCTGGGATGTATGAGTCCCATACAATATCCAACCGCTTGGTATCCTGTAGCTGCTTCTCCAAGTAAGGGATGAAAACCTCATCTGCATAGGCATCAAAGGTGCTCACTCTCACAGTGGGTAGGCAGTGACTGCCCCATCAAGGACTTTGGAGTCATAGGTTGAAGGTGGCTCTGATTGCCCTGGCTGCTCAAGACATTGCAGCAAGTCCGATTTGGTGCCTGTCAGGTGAAGTTTCCCAAAGTCGGAGAGGGAAGGAGGGAAGGACTGTACCTCATGTGCAAAGAAATTCCTGATATTGTCTCTTCCCTGTCTTCTCCAAGATGAGCACTGTATTTACGACTGATTCATCTGCACATCTAGATCTTTGAAATCATGAATCACTAGATCTTTGAATTCATCCAAGAATGGATTTCCCATCCTTCACATGGTTTCAGATAGACTGAGGACCTGTCTCTGAAAGGTCTTCTGTGTTTCAAGACCCTGCTCATGGTGCTGGAAGCTCTCTTTGTCATCTTGGAGGTATTCTTTTTCAAATTATTTTAGCAATCTTGCCATCTCTGGGCCTGAGAGCATCCATCTTCGGAAAGCATCTGGATTTTCTGTGAGGCCAACTGCACCACCCGAACCTTTCAAATTCTTGTTCTCCTGTTCATGCGTTTGATCGAATGGGATTGCAGAGAACTTGTTGTAGGTCTTTGAAAGAACCCAGTGTGAATTATTCTCAAAATCATCCTTGACAGTGATGGGCAAAGACTTCATGTCCCTGATATGGACAGGCAACCATCTTGAATAGTTCACATGGTCCAAGGCAAAGAATAAAGGGGCCAGCGCTTCAAGCACTTTCCGCTGTCTGTGTGCCCTGATGAAGATGAGAATGAGGGTTTCAAATCTCATGATCAGATCCCAAAACATGAAAGTAGGACTCTTCTTCAACATATAATTTCTCCAAGCCAGATCATCTTTGGGGCCTGCACTAAGCCTGAAAGCCTCCTGCTGTAGATTGTGCAGTGTCAAGACAGTTACCTGGTGGGCATGCCTGGTTCGAGTTAGATGCGATGCTTTCAGATATGATGCTGCCATGCCACTTCCTGCCACATCTGCTTCTGTAAGTGCTGTTGTCCAACCAGAGCCTTCCAGCAGATCACCCAGTGTATTCCAGAGGGCCATTTCTGTGTGTAATCCACCGAGCATGACTACATGAACTCTTTCACCGTGTGTATCTGGCCATTTCCATCGTACTAGCTTTGCCAGAGCAAACAGAGGCTGGTCAAACGTTGTGACGGGGATCTGCCCCGGATTCAGATACTCAATAGCCTGTCTCTGAACATCCATGCCATGGATGGTGTGGCTGATTTCTCGTAGAAGAGAGGAAGGAGTGCACTTCGTGCTGGGGGGTCTTCCACTGAAGGTTGTTTAGAGGCATGATAGGCTGCCCATGCAATTGCATCTTCAGAAGTCAGATCTGTCTTCTCTAGAAGTGGCAATGCTTGTTTGGCAATGAGCCTGTAACTGTATGTATTTCACACGCTGTCACAATCACAGAGGTGTTTTTCAAAGCTACAGCTGGTACACAGGTGTAACTCTCAGGAAGGGTGAGTTTTTTATTTTCAGTAGGTGGGATTTTAATGGGTGGTCTACACACAGCTCTTTACATAAACATAACACCTATTTTTTCACATTTTCGCCTATATTGTGCAGTACTTTATTGTGTGTGTACAGGTACCAGGTGTCTTGGTACTCTATTTTACACATCATTTTGGAGGTTTAATACTCAGTGGACAAATTAAAATCAGAATCACCTTCTTAAGTGGACAAAAAAAACCAATCTATCACCAATGTTCTTCTTATGACTCAAGAATGTATTTATTTCCTAATAAAAAAACTATAACTATGTTCTATATGGCTATTTCCAATATTTGCGTTGGGCTCCTAGGCTAAAATCCTTTAGTATGTTCTAAGGAAGCCTCATAAAAAAATTGGCGCTTTTATCCGCAAGTGCACCATCCTCCATGAGGCCGTCGGACCTATGCTGTTTGCTGTGCTGGGTACTCTGAAATAAACATCAAGGAACATCATCTCGTTGTCTGTCTGCCGTGCACATTTACTCTCCTGTATGGTATTTTAATATGCAACAGATGGTGCCGAAACCCGACCTTCATGGTGTCTTTTTGTGCCAGTTAGGAGCAGAACCAGCGGTTTTTTATTCAGTCTAATTATTCCGTCTAATTCGAAAACGGGGAGTTTTTGTGGACGGCGACGAAGAGTTTCCAGCGGACCCGACCGTGAGCTTGTCTACGCAGCGGGGATGATGACAACGACCACCGGGATGAGGAGTGTTGTGTTGCGCTACGGGGACCGAGGCCGGCCGCCAGATGGGTGGACAGTGGAGCGGCCTGCGAGCAGGCCAACATCACGCCGGCGTGAGGACAGCGGTCGCGGGCGGCGAGCAGGGAGATGCAGCACAGCGCGGCGGGGCTTTCCATCATCCATGGCCGATTGACCGACCTAAGCTGAGTGCCTTCGTGGACCTGATCGAGGTGTCTGTGATGAAGGTGTTCCAGCCTTTCCTTTTCTCTTCACGAGTGTTCCCAGCTCTGATGTTTCCGAGTTGGGAGGGGGGAGAGAAGAGATGATGACATCACAGCGGAAAACAGCAGTGAACTTTTTCTCAACTTGTTCTGTGCAGCTGAACGGACATTTCAAAGCAACTAGGAAGAGCGGCATACAGAAGAAGTTTCCTTTGTCATATCAGAGGCGAAGAGGGACAATTCCTTCACTCTGATTACAAATTGTGCGTTGCGTTTGTTTTCAACATGAATTAATAGGCCTCATGTTGGTATGTTTGTCGTATAATTAGATAAATTGAGTCCTAAATAGCCTAATTATGAGTCAATGAGGTATTTTCCTAGAGATATCAAGAGATATGTGTTATTATAGTTAAACTCTGGCGTTCAATGTTATTTCTTTTTATCTTTTATGGAATCACCGCGGGTGGTTGTGGTCAGGATGAGTCCGAGGAAGTGACTCAGGGTATTCTGATATTGTGTCTATTTACTATGTACTAGCATTGGAATAGCAGAGTTTAGTAGTAAAACATGTAGGTTATTGCGTATCAAAAAGTGCTCTTGTAACAATGGAGCTGCAAGCGGCATGTCTTGTTTAAATGTCAGTTAACTGTACTACTCATTTCCATTATTCATTGTTTGAGATTACTTATTTGTCCGAATAGTGATTAAATTACGAGGCAATTGGCAGCCGAAAGTTTACAGTGTTTAAAGAGAGTTTGATTTTACTCTTTGTGGTTCTCTAGGGCTTAAAATGCGATTTCCTTATTTTTATTGGTGTTCATGTGGATCTCGAGAAGAGAGGTCCATGTGATATGGTTCATTGTCCTGTAACATTTTGAGCCATGAGAGTTTGAAGTAACACGAAGACAATTCTCCACTGATCCGAAATTGTATATCTACCCACTGTAATGAAAATCATTTATGGCAAGTAATCTTGAATGTCTGTGTTTGAAAATCATGTTGGGGAACTTCATATACTGTAATGCTGTTATTTATTTATATAAATAAAGAAATAAAGAAAATGAATGGAGAATCATTTCCTGGGCCACTCGTCGTTCTGAAAGGGGGTGGGACTGCGACGCTCTATATCACATGAACACTGTACAGACCAGTTACCAGTTTCAGACCAGTTCAGTTTCACTCCAAACACAGATGCAAATTGAAGAGAATAACGCCAGCAGTAATGCCTTGGAGGTGATTAAGCACACAGGGCATTAATGCTACGCGCAACGCGTTGTGAGCTTGTAGATCTGCTATTTTCAGCATGCAACAAAGTGTAAAATTACTTGGATCTCTTGTCCACTAGTCCCTTCCTAACATTTTAGTCTAGTTTTTATTTGTTAACGAAATTGTCAGTATATTTAGTCTTAGTTTTAGTCATCATAGCTTAGTTTTCAATTAGTTTCCTTTTAGTTTTCGTCAGTGAAAAAAGGTTGTCGACGAACATTTTTCGTCTTAGTTTTAGTCGACGAAATCAACACTAGTCTAGGACCGTTAGGTAGACATGGGCTGCATTTTCTCACCGGTGGTTTGAACACAAACCAGCACCAGAGGGCGACACAAGTCCTTTTAGAATGTATACTGGAATCCACTTGAAGCTGTATCCTCCCCGCAATCTCACTTTGCCAATTGAATTGAACCTTGAATTCTCCTACTCCGTGATACTCGATCTGCTACCGCGCCTGTGCAAATATGCATGGGTAGGTATGCATGACAACGGTTTGTGTTGTGTGTGTGATGTTGGACCAGAGCCCTGATATAGAAGACTATATATAGCAGAGCCATTTAGATCCTCCAGTTCATCCCACCCAGTCAAATGACTTATAGACGGTAACAATAGCCTTCAGGTGCTAATCTTTATTCACGTTGAGCCGATCAGCCAGCCAGCCCAGCCGTCCCGCAGATAGATATGAGTCGAAGGGGGATGAACCATCCGCCGAAAGAACCAAAGGTCAGCCTCTTTTGGAAGTACGCGCTGTTCGGATTCAACAGCGTAGTCTGGCTCCTCGGAAGCCTGCTCGTGGCCGCGGGCCTGTGGGCGTGGGCGCAGAAGGGCGTCCTGGGATCAAAGCTGTCGTCCGTCGCGGAACTGGGCCTCCTGGACCCCGTGTGGCTGCTCCTCGCCGTCGGAGCCGTCCTCTTCGTCCTGGGCTTCGCCGGCTCCGTCGGAGCGCTGCGGGAGAACACGTACCTGCTGCGCTTCCTGTCGGCCTCCCTGACGGCCGTCTTCTTCGCCGAGTGCGTCGCCGCGCCCCTGACGTTCATGTTCGCCGAGCACATCACGGACCAGCTCGACCAGTTCTTCAAGAGGGCCATCCGGACGTACCGCGACGACGTCGACCTCCAGAACCTCGTCGACTTCGTCCAGGGCTACTGGCGCTGCTGCGGGACGCAGGGCCCCGACGACTGGGACCTGAACGTCTACTTCAACTGCACCGACGCGCACAACAGCACCGAGCGCTGCGGCGTGCCCTTCTCCTGCTGCGTCCGGGAGGACCCCGCCGACCCCGACGTCGTCGTCGACACGCAGTGTGGACACGGCGCCCGCGCCCGCGACGGCGGAGGCGGCGCCGGGCTCGACCGCATCTACACCAACGGCTGCGTGGAGGAGGTGAAGCTTTCGCTCATGGCCAACTGGAACGTTCCGCTCGTGGTCCTCGTCGTCTCCGCGGCCGTGACCTTCGTCGGGATGATGCTGGCCGTGACCCTGCTGAATCAAATTGCACACGTTAAATCCAAGTGGGTGAAGGCGGTCGGATGACCCCCGCCCCCGAGCAGGCCGCCTTATAGTGCACGCACAGTGATAGTGTTATTAGTTGACGCTGATGCTGAGAGAACATTTCCACTCGGACAGTCGACAGAACACACACACACACACACCCCTTCACGTCCAGAGGCCGTATGTGTACAGGCTCCGCTGGCACGTCCAAAACATGATGTTTTGTCTCTGTTCCGGGTGGAGAGGGGGGTATAAAGTACAGCTCGCAAATAATTTTCAATGCGCAGTCGCGCATGGTTTTGACCGAACAGCTCTGTTCGATGGAGGGGGAGGGGGGAGGGGGGTCAGAACAGAACCATCAAGCAAGGAAGGCTGTTTCGTCAAGACCACCTGCCTCCCATTGAAAATGAACTGCGAGCTGTTGTTCAGAACACGGACAAAACATGCGTTTCGAGAGGGTGACCTTAAACCTCATTCAGAGTCAGACGGAAAGAGGACCAACATGCTGACTTGGGCCCAAAAACCACACCAGCTATACTTGCAACTATACGTGCAACCATTATCCCCAGTGGTGGTTGCATTGGTGTGGTTTGTTTTGTTGCAATGAGTGTGGTTGGGGGCTTATAGGGGTTGCTGTTTCCACTGCATTATTTATGTGTTTATGTTGCCCCGTTTATTTATGTATCGTTGTTTTGCTCTTGGTATTATTGCATTTTTGGGAGGCGCCATAGCCCCTCCTATATGCACAGCTTTGTGTGTCTGTATGAGCACTGAATTTGCTGCAGCTGATTGGCCCGAGCATGGAATGTGATGATAAGAGCGCCCCTCACTTCACAAGAGTGTGATTTTTGAGGGGTGCTAGCCTCTCCCATATATCCAGCTTTTGGTGTACGTGCAAACTAACACAAACATGAAATGCCGTTGACAATGAATGGACAATTTTGAGTGTTCGTGTAAACACGAACATAACATAACATAATAACACAAACATTGGAGACAAAAGTGAGGACTGTGAATGAGATGATGTGTGACACGAGCGTGATTTTGAGTCTGTTTTTGGTGCCCACTTTGGTTCAACACTTTGTTTTAAATGTGTGTTAGGTGGATGGGATTGGATTGGAGACTGACTCAGGGCTGTATTTTGCGTGTCTTAAGTACCAGGTCTTATTCCCTAACTTGAGTAAACTAAAGACCTGGAGGCGTGATCAATGCTCTTTGGCCACTCAGAATAGCCAAATGGCATTGATCACGCCTCCAGGTCTTTAGTTTACTCAAGTTAGGGAATAAGACCTGGTACTTAAGACATGCAAAATACAGCCCCTTGACCGGGTGCATTTATCAGATGTCACGCATCATCCCCATGGACTCCTGTGTCTAGTTGGAGAGGAGAAGGATAGATCCCCATGGACTCCTGTGTCTAGTGGGAGAGGAGAAGGATGGATCCCCATGGACTCCTGTGTCTATAGTGGGAGAAGAGAAGGACAGATCCTCCAAGCCAAGTAGTAAGTTAACTCCATGAATTTTATTTATTTTCTTTCTTTCTTTTATTATTATTATTATTTTTGTGGGGGGGAGGGTAGCCCCTCCTATATTCAGCTATTAGTGTAGATTTTTGTCTTACACGAACATTCAATTCCATTCCATTGACAATGAATGGAGAATTCACGCCATAGCATAAGAGCAAATCGGCCACCAGGCTTCCAGCAGCAGCTTCTTCTCCAACCAGCCATCCCGTTGCCCCTCCACGCGGCTCCAACCTACCGGCACCAACCCTCGTATCAGACTGGACCGTAGTCGGCCTTCAAAGGGCCCTCGTCGCCAAAGGCATTCCGTTCACCAGATCTGCAAACAAACTAGCTTTGTTTACAGCCCTCATTGTCCACCCGCGTCGCTCAGTGCAGCAACAGCGGCCTTGCCAGCCAACGTGGGTCCGTCCCACAGCCGTGACGTCACACATCTTCCTCCCAGCTCAACGGGACGCTCCACGGGCGTCCGCTCGGCCGAGTGGCGGCATCGTCGCGCGGCGGGCGTCCGTCCGCCCTGTCGAGTTGCGGAAACTCCTCGCGTCGGGGCTGCAGTGTCGCGCGCCATGATCTTGCAAGGCATTTCCCCACCCAACCCTCTTCTCCTACTGGACAGCCCTGGAAGAACTTCCAGTCCTTCCACACACTCTTCCACGTCCACTTCACATCCTCGGACCTCATCACCCTCTCTTCCTACATCAGCCACCTCCACCAGGTCATCAACCATCCGAGTCTACCTGTGCAGAATCAATTTCTTCACAAAACTCATAACCGGCTCCCCCCATCCATCCATCCAACATCCCCAGATCACCCTGCTACTCAAAGGCTTCCAGAGGATCGAGCCAAAACTTCCCCCCCAACGCCAACCCCTCACAGCCGAAATCCTAACCAGCTGCATCCACGTCCTCCGCACCGGCTACTCAGACCCCCACACCGACGCCACACCGACGCCACGCTCGAGGCCATGTTTCTTCTAGCTTTTTGGGGGGTTTCTGAGATGCTCCGAGTTCACCTCCTCCAACTCCAGGTTCGACCCGGCTCTCCATCCCAGGCTGGCCTCCACAGCACTTCCTCCCTCATCTTCACCATCAAGCACAGCAAAACGGACCAGTTCGGTAAAACCAATCCACATCTTCCTTTACAAACTCAATACCTTCCTCAGCCCCTATACGAGCCCCTCCTTAACCACTCTCTCTCTCCCGATGCGCCCCGGCACGCAACACCATCGGATCCCCTCTTCGTAACCAACAGCGGTTCAGTCGCCACCCGAACCCGGTTCCATTCCCACCTCCGCCTGCCTGGTCCTCACTCACCAAAGCGAGATTCTCCCCCAGAGCACTTCTCCGGGCCACTCCTTCAGAATCGGACGCAGCATCCAAAACGGCTTCGAGCACAAGGGAGTTCCCGACCCGGCACGTAATCCAAATCCTCGGGCGGTGGTCGTCCCGGGCCGCCTATACCTCGGCTATACATCCGCACCAACGCCCCAGGACCTGCACAATGCCCTGCAGCGCTCCATGGTCTCGTAATCCTTAACCCATTCTGACCTGAGATCAGATTCATACGAGGTTTCCACTGGACACACACTGGTCTGATGAACCCATTCTGACCTGAGATCAGATTCTAAAAATGTCAGTGGTTCTTCGACTTTTCAAAAATAGCAGACCTACAAGCTCGTAGCGCGCCACTCGGTGGCGCGCTATGAGCTTGTAGATCTGCTATTTTTCAATAGCTAAAGCATAACATGATGCTAACACCAAAATGGGTTCCCGTTCAGAATGGGTTAAGGTATAAGATACTTTTGGGGTTTCTATACAACATCGCACATGGGCTCACGCCTCGACCCCTAAGCCAAAGTATCTGGATCCACGCCCCCCCCTCGAACCCCCTAATCCCACCGTCGCCCGCGTCCCGTGCTCTTGACCATCTAAGCTGCACCGCCGCACGCTTGCACGTGGCGATGACCTCTAATGGCATCCCCCCCCCCCCCCCCCCCCCCCCCGACCTGACAATCCAAAGCCGCATTGCTACACATTCGCGAGTATAGTGATGCCCCCTGGATGGTCACGCCGGCCCGGCCAGCCCCACATGTCATGCGTGCCCTGACACCACCCATTGGGCCGCACACTTCACGCTTGCGTGGGGTGGCGACCTTAAGATGATCATATACGGGCAACCGTTAATGGCGTCCCCCGCCGCCCCTGGCCATCTAATTTGCACGCTGCACGCTTGCGTGTGGCGATGACCTTAGATGACCATGCTGGCTTCCCCCTTATCCCTTCCATGCCCGTGGCCGTTTATGCCACACGTTCCATGCTTCGCATGTGACGTGCCATCAACGACCATATTATACTCCACGTTTATTCAATAAACCATCTAAAAGGTTCTCATGTCTGATGCTTGCTTGCTCTTTCCAAGTGAACTTGGTCTCCGAAACGCTTTGCTGGATCCTGTTAAATAGGGTTCGCTTGCCATCCGTTTTTCACCTGCTTGATGATTCTCTTCTCGTCGACCCGTCCCAGCGATAATTCGGGCTCTTCTCTCTAGCCAAACTTAAAGTCCACATTCGCGTATTTGGGCATCCCTCTGTCAGAGGAGAAAACTATACCGGTCCTGCCACCTGCCTTGAATTTCTTGCCATCATGCTGGACAGCCGCGATATGAAAGCCTCCTAATACCAGAGGAAAAGTTGCAGCGCATTCGAGATGTTACCCAATATTGCACTTCCAGCGCTTCAATCTCAAAACGCCAATTGCTATCCCTGCTATGGTAATTTAAACTTTGCCATACGCATTATCCCTCAATGCCGGTCTTTTATTTCTATAGGCTGTTGTGCCTGGCCTCCTCCGTGCCCAATCTTTTTGACTCTGTGGGCTGTATTTTGCGTGTCTTAACCCATTCTGACCTGAGATCAGATTCATACGAGGTTTCCACTGTGGGACACACACTGGTCTGATGAACCCATTCTGACCTGAGATCAGATTCTAAAAAATGTCAGTCGTTCTTCGATTTTTCAAAAATAGCAGACCTACAAGCTCATAGCGCGCCACTCGGTGGCGCGCTATGAGCTTGTAGATCTGCTATTTTTCAATAGCTAAAGCACGACATGATGCCAACACCAAAATGGGTTCCCGTTCAGAATGGGTTAAGTACCAGGTCTTATTCCCTAACTTGAGTAAACTAAAGACCTGGAGGCGTGATCAATGCCATTTGGCTATTCTGAGTGGCCAAAGAGCATTGATCACGACTCCAGGTCTTTAGTTTACTCAAGTTAGGGAATAAGACCTGGTACTTAAGACACGCAAAATACAGCCCTATGTCTCTAGATGAAGTGCGCTTTTGGTCGCTTTTGGTCGATAATTGGAATAGGGTCTCGTTCTTTTACGACAACATTGTGCATTTTTTCATGGATGCCGCGCCATCCGTGGGTTTTGGGGGATATTTTCAAGGTCAGTGGTTTGCTAGTAAATGGCCAGTTCAATTTGCTGCAGTCTGGGCGGGGGCGTGTTATGGAGCCGTAAGCGCATAGCCGTTCTCTGCGACAATGAAAAGGACGTGTTTGAAATGGTTTGTAGTTTCTGAGTTATTTAACTTAAACACGCAATGCATTCTCAATGGCAATAGCTTTGGCATGCTGCTAGTCCTACATACTTAGACTACACCTAGAAAAGCCATTCAACCCTATTTAGGTTCATCTTACGGTGGTGCATGTTTGCCTGAACAGCAATCTTTGAAATGTTTCATATAGTTTTAGAAATATAGTGCTTTCAAATTTGAGAAATGTACAATGAGGCTCAGTGGCAGATATTGGCACGTCAAAAAAAACACTTTCACCTAGAAACTCCATTCACACTTTTTATTTTTCAGCGTTCTGTGGAGACACATGCTGGAACTTTTTACTTTGAAATGCTTTGTAGTTTCTGAGTTATTTAACTTAAACGCCCAATGCATTCTCAATGGCAATAGCACAAACTTTGGCATGCTAATGCATACAAAAATAGACACCCCGCCCCCCCCCCCCCCACACACACACACACACACACACACACACACACGCACACACACATCCTGTGTGGTTTCTATATCACTCACAGCCACCCCCCCCCCCCCCCCCCTTTAAACTGTTGTATGTCACTAAAGTATGTCACGTGACCATGAAGCTCGTGCACACACCACACACACACACACACACACACACACACACACACACACACACACACACACACACACAGTGTCACTGTGTTAAATATGTATTTTTGAGTGGTGCAACCACTCCAAGGGACAGCAATGTCCGGTGTCTCCGTGACGTTCACCTATGTATGTGATGTTAATGAGAGAGAGAGAGAGCGAGAGAGAGAGAGAGAGAGAGAGAGAGAGAGAGAGAAGAGAGAGAGAGAGCGAGAGAGAGAGAGAGAGAGGGGGGGGGGGCGGGGAGAGGGGAGTTGCGTTTTTTCTTTGTTGCCTTGCTCATTAATAAATCATAAGCTATTATACTTTTTCACCACAGGCGGAGTGCATGCCTTGGAATAACTTTCTTTGCAAGTCTACATTTTACACCTTTTTGGAATTAAGCATGTACTATACTTTGAAGAAAAAAACATTTTTGTCTATGCTGACATTGTTCTTATTTGTAAAGCTGGGTTTTGACTTTAACAAACGGATGACTATTAACATCTGTGTGTGTGTGTCGTGTGCGTGTGTGTGTGTGTGTGTGTGTGTGTGTGTGTGTGTGTGTGTGTGTGTGTGTGTGTGTGTGTGTGTCAGAGTATCTTACCAACAAGGAAACGGTCTCTTCATCCACCCAGCAGCAGAGGGTATGTGTGTGAAACCACACACACACACACACACACACACACACACTCACACACACACACACACAGCTCAGCTGTCAGACAGCGTGCGTGCGTGCGTGCGTGTGTGTCAGAGCATCTTGCAAACAAGGAAATGGTCTCTTCACCCACCCAGGTCTATGTGTGAATCCACACACAGCTCTGTTGTCTGTTCTAACTTCTCAGCCATGAGTATCAGTCGGTCAGTTTGACAACATGAAACCTGCACCAACCTGCATCACAGCATGTGAGTACTTCATTTATACAATATATAAATATACTATACAACATGAAACCTACATCATATAATAATCATCATATATAAAGAATCATATCATGTATTGTAAGTATAAGCCTACTTCATTGCAGTACTATAGGACTGAGGCCGATTCCAAAAACACCTTTTAATAATCCTGGCCTAAGTTTTAAATCCTGGCCTATAAGTTTTCAATCCTGGCCTATACATTTTCAATCCTGGCCTAAGTTTTAAATCCTGGCCTATACATTTTAAATGAAGTTTTCTGAAAAACGTCAAATATTTATGCAAACATTACAAAAGAATATACTGTAGGCCTATGTGGAAAACTCTTGAACATTGTAGAATAATTGTGAAACATTTTAACAACGCCCTCTGATCACGCCCGAATCAAACCCGCTTTAATTACTTCATGACTATAGTATTAAATGACTAGTACTAAAATGTTATATTGTCTTTTTGTGTCCAATGTAGTTATGTTAACAGTTAATAAAATTAACATAACTATAACTAAATGCATTTGAAATTCAATAAAAAAGATTACTTTCCAGGATTCCAATTCCAAAAATAGAAGAAAATTATTCAGGTTTTCAATTCAAATATAGCAAAAATAGCCGATCTACGAGCTCAAAAAGGCGACGCGTTTTGAGCTTGTAGATCGTCTATTTTTGCTACGACAGTAATATGCACTGTGGCCCCTCTGGAGTGAGTGTGGAACTATAGCGGCCCTCTGGAGTGAGTGTGGAACTATAGTGGCCCTCTGGAGTGAGTGTGGAACTATAGCGGCCCTCTGAGTGAGTGTGGAACTATAGTGGCCCTCTGAGTGAGTGTGGAACTATAGCAGCCCTCTGGAGTGAGTGTGGAACTATAGTGGCCCTCGCCATCGTTAAAGTTGCTCTCTCTCTCTCTCTCATCTCTCTCTCTCTCTCTCTCTCTCTCTCTCCCTCCCTCTCTCTCTCTCTCTCTCTCTCTCCGTCTCTCTCCACAGTGGTGTATTTCCTCATCTGTTGGGTCCTGTTCAACAGAAGGTGAGACAACTTCATTGCATTGCATTATGGGTAGCGTAGTTGGGGAGTGCTCTTGTAGTGTTGATTCCAGACCAGGCGATCTCTCTGATTGCAGAGGAACTGTCGGGGGTGGGAGGGCGGGCGGGGGGTGGGGGGGGGGGGGGGCTTGTAGGTCTGATATTTTGGAAAAATCGAAGAACGACCGACGTATGAATCTGATATCAGGTCAGAATGGGTTAAGACCATGTAGGTATAGGCCTACACAGGCCTATACACCATACATCTGATGAACTGATTGAATCTCTCTCTTTCCCGCAGTGTCCATCAGAGTGCGTCCTGAGAGATGTCAGTTCTTTCAGTTTGACCAAATCTCACTGAGCTGTGAGGACCAGATGGACACTGTAGTAGAGGGATGGTCTGTGACGAGAGGAGGAGGAGACATTACGTGGAATGGAACCAGCTGTGCCACTGACTGGGGAGAAGTCAACGGGTGTGCACAGTATGTGTGTGTGAGTGTGTGTGTGTGTGTGTGTGTGTGTGTGTGTGTGTGTGTGTGTGTGTGTGTGTGTGTGTGTGTGTGTGTGTGTGTGTGTGTGTGTGTAAGTAAGTACATTTTATTTATAGAGCACCTTTCGAAACAAGGTTACAAAGTGCTGTACAACAGGTAAAACAATCATGTTAAAACAAGGGCACGAAACAAACAGTAGAAGGTAAAAACATTAAAATGCAACAAATCAAGCAAAAAAATATATATCATAAAATAAAGTGCTGGCGAAATAAATACGTTTTTTAACAATCTCTTAAAACCGTCGACAGACTCTGCATTCTTCAGTTCAAGGGGCAGGGCATTCACACAAGTGGGGGCGACCACTTCAAATGCGCGGTCACCCTTGGTTTTGAGTCTGGTTGTATAGGGATAGACAGAAGGCCTTTATCGGAGACCTGAGTGAAACGTGTGTTAGGTTTAGCATGCAGTAATTCAGAGATGTAGATTGGAGCCAGTCCGTGTAATGCTTTGTATGTTATTAAGAGAATTTTGAAATTGATCCTGGATTTGACGGGCAACCAATGGAGTGTAGCAAGTACGGGAGTAATATGAGATCTGCGGGGTGTGTGTGTGTGTGTGTGTGTGTGTGTGTGTGTGTGTGTGTGTGTGTGTGTGTGTGTGTGTGTGCGTGCCGTGCGTGCGTGCGTGGATGGATGGATAGGTACTTTCAACTAAAATCGCTCGTACTTGTCGTTGTGATTGTGTGTAGGAGGAGGAGACACCTGTACCATAACAACCCTGTTGGCCTCGGACAGCGGAGTCTACAGGTGTGAGTCCACATCAGGAGAACACAGCCTCTCCGTCAGCCTTACCATCTCTGGTACAATCATTATTCATATATAATTACTACTTATATAGTCAATCAATATGTTGTATAGTGGCTACAGACATAGTTCATATTCTTTCATTCCATATACCACAGATGGAGGTTAATTTCCATTTATTACTAAGGGGTTAACTTGATAAACATATAAACGTTTTTTCAATTTGAAACAAACGATCAGCCATGATTATCTCTCTCGGGTTATCTAATCTCAGAGATGGATGATAAGCATTATTTACTTATTTATTCACAAAGTTAATTATGGTGGAAAAACCTCCTGACTCCACTTAACCTCTTAAACCCCAGGGGGGTCCAGGGGGGGGGGGGGGAAATCAAAAACATCGGAGTTGGAACCGGAGACCAATTGGGTCTCCATTTACCCGCTGAGAGCTGTTCATGAGGTGCACCGCCGTAATTTGGGTAAACTTGACATTAATATAAGAACACATTGAGCTGTATTTGAGTAAAGTGTTGATAACAAAATAACACAACCCTCTTATTGCTATATTTAATAACATCTTATTGTGCATTGGGCCAGATTTGGCGACTTTTTGAATGACAATAGAAATATGTGCGATGTGACCACAATGTCACGAAATGTCTCATTCTAAAGCTGCAAGTCTGTAGTTTACACCGAAAAAAGAATTATGATTCTAGCATGTTCCATCGTTTACTTATAAGCATTTTAGTACACCTTGGTTTCACTGTTCACTGAAACCAAGGTGTATTAAAATGCTTATTAGTAAACTACCAATAATCTAATAAGACGTACTGACAGGGCAGTACGTCTATTGCGTCAATTACGTCCCTGGCCATGAGGGATTTGTTGATTTAATACGCAGATTACACGTCATTGGCCATTAGGGGGTTAAGCTGTATTTGAGGGAAAGATGATAACATAAGAACACATTGAGCTGTATTTGAGTAAAGTGGTGATAACAAAATAACACATTGAGCTGTATTTGAGGTAAAGATGATAACATAAGAACACATTGAGCTGTATTTGAGGTAAAGATGATAACACAAGAACACATTGAGCTGTATTTGAGGTAAAGATGATAACACAAGAACACATTGAGCTGTATTTGAGGTAAAGATGATAACATAAGAACACATTGAGCTGTATTTGAGGTAAAGCTGATAACATAAGAACACATTGAGCTGTATTTGAGGTAAAGATGATAACACAAGAACACATTGAGCTGTATTTGAGGTAAAGCTGATAACATAAGAACACATTGAGCTGTATTTGAGGTAAAGATGATAACATAAGAACACATT
Source organism: Protomyctophum bolini (assembly GCF_963924005.1). Lineage (NCBI taxonomy): Eukaryota > Metazoa > Chordata > Actinopteri > Myctophiformes > Myctophidae > Protomyctophum > Protomyctophum bolini. The sequence continues at coordinate 3,234,140 of NC_137865.1, forward strand.
GAGCTGTATTTGAGGTAAAGATGATAACATAAGAACACATTGAGCTGTATTTGAGGTAAAGATGATAACACAAGAACACATTGAGCTGTATTTGAGGTAAAGATGATAACATAAGAACACATTGAGCTGTATTTGAGGTAAAGATGATAACACAAGAACACATTGAGCTGTATTTGAGGTAAAGTTGATAACATAAGAACACATTGAGCTGTATTTGAGGTAAAGATGATAACATAAGAACACATTGAGCTGTATTTGAGGTAAAGATGATGACATAAGAACACATTGAGCTGTATTTGAGGTAAAGAGGATAATATAAGTCAAGACCTCAAACATGTTTCTTCTAGGTGGAGATGTGATCCTACAGAGTCCTGTACTTCCTGTGCCAGAGGGAAGCGATGTCACGTTCCACTGCCTGTCCAAAGACCAGACAACAGGTCAACCTTCCTCTGGCCTTCCGGCTGACTTCTTCCGAAACGGATCCTTCTTCGGCGCTGAGCCTACAGGACAGATGACCGTCCACAGTGTTTCAGGGTCCGATGAAGGACTCTACAAGTGCCGTGTAGGCCGACTCTACACGGCCATCTCTGGCCGTGGAGAGTCACCAGAGAGCTGGATGGAGGTGACAGGTGAGTTATAGTGAAGTAATGAACTGAACTACAAACATGTCCTCCTCAGGTGGACGGTGAGTTATAGTGAAGTAATGAACTGAACTACAAACATGTCCTCCTCAGATGGACGGTGAGTTATAGTGAAGTAATGAACTGAACTACAAACATGTCCTCCTCAGGTGGACGGTGAGTTATAGTGAAGTAATGAACTGAAATACAAACATGTCCTCCTCAGATGGACGGTGAGTTATAGTGAAGTAATGAACTGAACTACAAACATGTCCTCCTCAGATGGACGGTGAGTTATAGTGAAGTAATGAACTGAACTACAAACATGTCCTCCTCAGATGGACGGTGAGTTATAGTGAAGTAATGAACTGAACTACAAACATGTCCTCCTCAGGTGGACAGTGAGTTATAGTGAAGTAATGAACTGAACTACAAACATGTCCTCCTCAGATGGACGGTGAGTTATAGTGAAGTAATGAACTGAACTACAAACATGTCCTCCTCAGATGGACGGTGAGTTATAGTGAAGTAATGAACTGAACTACAAACATGTCCTCCTCAGATGGACGGTGAGTTATAGTGAAGTAATGAACTGAACTACAAACATGTCCTCCTCAGATGGACGGTGAGTTATAGTGAAGTAATGAACTGAACTACAAACATGTCCTCCTCAGATGGATAGTGAGATATTCTGTATTTAAGTCCGACGTCATTTTGTAGTCCTACGTTACGTCCGGGTCCAAGTGGCTCCAGCTCCCGTCCGCATCTCATTGTAAATAGAATATCCAAACACGTGAATCTTTTTACAATGATTATAATCATTGTTATTTTTCAGAAAGGAAGCCATTGAGGGTTAGAATGCGTCTTAATGCAACTCGAGTAGAATTATTAATGTTCTTAATGTTCATGTGTCCAAAATATATGATGTGGAGACAATAAAGACTATTATCATCATTATTATTGAAGGTGGTAACAGTTCATTTGCTCAGTACAATATTTCGGGGGCATATTTAGAATGTATGCAGGGTTGAGTATGTTGAATCTAGTTTGCATTAATGAGGATTTAGTTGGCAATAGTATTAGTATATGTGGGGCAAACGACCTTTGTTGTTGCAAGGAAAGGAAAGCGGTAAAATGAGACTTTCGTGGTTGTTTTCATCTCAGATTTAGTCAGACGGAGGGACACAGTATAACTCTATGGGGACACAAAAGCGACACAGACGTAGGACCCGGAAGCATCTCACGCCACGGCTAAAATACTGAAGAGTGAAGTAATGAACGGAAGTACAAATAAATGTGATGCAACCAAATTGCAACAGTCTCACTAGCAGCGGGTGAAAAATAATAAATATGAACCCAATCGGAAGTCCTAAAGTTCAAAATGTGAACGTGTTAAATGTCAACATGAGAATTCATTGAAAAAAAATCAAATAATGTGTTGTCTCACTGTGCGTTCAGATTATCCAGCCAAGGGTCAGCCTTATGTGCCTCCAGAAGTCTACCTTCTGGTGGGGACTGGAGTCTGCATCCTTCTGCTGGTCCTCGCTCTGTGTCTGTGGCGGAAATACACAGGTACGCACGGCACACACACACACACACACACACACACACACACACACACACACTTTAATCATTTATTTATGTCCACATAAGAGATACAGTACAAGGGCCCAAACATTTACATACAAAATGTATCTTGTCCCTAACACAAACATTAATTTCCAATTAACAATGGCGGGGTGTACTTCCAAAATACTGTTGATGGTCCACCACTGATCATATGATATTCCTCTGGTTCCACTGAAATACTATTCTCATGAACTAAAGATGTATTCTGTTTTTTTATTTACAGATCCATGTTGCACTACGTGAGTGCAGTCCATTCACCGACATGACACAGCAGTATAGATTACATCTGGACTTCTACTTCATTTCTGTTCAATTATGTTCATTTCAATTTCAGATCCAATCAGGGCTCAGCTAGGGACAAGAGGACCAATGAATGTGCGTCTCCTGATGATGTCTACCTCCCACTGCAGCACCGTCAGTATTTCAACCGATCATGCCGGTTTAGCCCATTCTAGACGGGAACCCCTTTTGGTGTTTTAAGCATTACATTATACTTTAGCTCAGGGGTTCTCAACGTTTTTGGCTGGGGACCCCCGGAAATGCTTTGGCCACGTCTTGCGACCCGCCTGGGGTAATGCCTCATTCCCTACAGATACTAAACTCCTTCACCTGGGGTAATGCCTCATTCCCTACAGATACTTAGACTCCTTCACCTGGGGTGATGCCTCATCCCTACAGATACTTAGACTCCTTCACCTGGGGTAATGCCTCATTCCCTACAGGATACTAAACTCCTTCACCTGGGGTAATGCCTCATTCCCTACAGATACTAAACTCCTTCACCTGGGGTAATGCCTCATTCCCTACAGATACTGAATACACTTTGACTTCTAAACACGATTTGCCCCAGTTAATTAATTGTAGAACAGCTTCACTGCGATTAACGGGTTGCCCGAGTTGAGTTTTCATTATTGTTTAATCCACATTTTTAATCAGCTTTAAGTCCTACGGGCAATCCACTGGACAGAATGGGATCTGAGACACGTTTTGATGACGTCATCACAAAAAGGTCCGTCGTGCCGGCGTGCAAAGGCTTATGGGAAATTGAGTCCTATATACCGTTGCAGGGAGCTTTGCGCTGTCCCGTCTGTTGTATGGAATACCTTTCTACGCAACAAGCGATTACACCGTTTTGAAGTGGATTTTCATGACAAGCAATTCAGCGGTCGGTGCAGTGGCTGTTCAAAAGGTCACTTTGAAACACGGCAGTTGAATCAACGCAGTCTAAGTGTTAAACTATGTTTGAAATAACAAAGTTAAGTACCATATTAATGAGTATTTTCTCATCGTTTTTTTAGGCACCACAAGTGTCTATGGTGTGATCAGGGACTCTGATGACTATGAAAATGGTACAGTATATATATATATATATATATATGCACATTTTAAACATCCAATCCATTGATTTTAATTACAGTTCATTTGGTTTTATTGAGGAATATTACTTACTAATATTACCCTGTTGATCACAGTAACTTTACTAGTTACTTTGTAGATATTGATAATCATCACTGTGAAGTTGCCCGAGGGCCAAGGCTCCAAAAACAGTCAGCGATGATTTTTGGTGGCTTTTATTGCTCAAAACCTCCAGCTCCAGTGTAGATATTCACCAAAGAAAAATCAAACAGCAAAAATAATACTGGCCAAAATACAAAACAAAGAACTCAAAAATACTTAATGTACAACGTAGGAAAAAGGAAAAATAACAAACTACACTAGGCTAGGCTATGCCCATGACATGGGCCCCAGCAGCTCTCTCACAGGGCTGTCAGCATGAAGCCTGCCCCAGCATAACTGACTAGCTCTGCCTGCAGTCTCCTCTTTATAGGAGAGGATCCTACCACACACAGCAAAGCAATTAAATATAAACAGTAGATCTACAAGCTCACAGCTATCAGCTGAACCTGAATAGGTTACCCCACACCTCGATGTTCTATTTTAGATTATACATCATATGGGGTTACATTAATTTCCCCCGATAATAGACATACTTTACACTTGACATTGTGGAACACCCCTACTCCTCAACAGTACTTGGCACCTTCCCCCCTTCTTAAAGTGCCAGCACTGGAAAGGCCATACAAACACTGAGGTTGCACTAAACACAGGTTAATAAACGGAATGTTTTCCCTTTGTGTATCATTTCATTTGTACATCCTGTAAATGCATACATCAACAATATTGACATTATATGATATGATTATATGGACCTGTCTGCCCCACTACCCACAGTCTGTGTGGTGTGTGCGTGCGTGCAATGTCCTTAATCAGTGTGTGTGTGTGTGTGTGTGTGTGTGTGTGTGTGTGTGTGTGTGTGTGTGTGTGTGTGTGTGTGTGTGTGTGTGTGTGTGTATAGGGCACGGGCTTCCCCGTGACAATCACAAATTAATTTCCCAGAACTTTTACTTGTAACAGATAGTTTCTACATTGCAGTATTGAGTACTTTGACCATGACATCACAATAAGCGATGATAATTTGTACTTGAATGTCTCTGCAGCAAATGCATGGATCTGGTCAGTGGTGGAAGAAGTACTCAAATGTTTTACTATACTATACTATACTTTTATATAATATATAACAATGTCTTACTATAAAATACTATACAGCATTTATACTAATTACTATGCAGATACTCTGTTACAAGTCCAAATGTACTCAAATAAAAGTACAAAAGTATGGGCATCAAAATGTAGTAAAGTACTAATATAAAAGTAAAAGGATTCATATTGCAGAATGTCCCAAATGTGTACAAAATAGCCGATCTACAAGCTCACAATGTGTCACATCCACGACGCATTGTGAGCTTGTAGATCAGCTATTTTCAAATGCCCTAAATGAATAGGGTTGAAGTGGTTAATCTATGTTATCAAATAAAAATAAAGTAAGCAGAATATCTACATGATTTAATACATCGCTGTGTTCACCTTCCAGAGTTGTGTTCAAATCCTGCAAAGCTTCTTATTGACTTTCAACTCATGTTTTTCACTCACAGTATCACCTGCACCTGCAGCTGATCCAATCTATGCAAACGATCAATAGAGCACTGAAGTCCTGACGTCACTCGCTCATCCCCTGGTTCTGAAGTCCTGACGTCACTCGCCCATCCCCTGGTTCTGAAGTCCTGACGTCACTCGCCCATCCCCTGGTTCTAAAGTCCTGACGTCACTCGCCCATCCCCTGGTTCTGAAGTCCTGACGTCACTCGCCCATCCCCTGGTTCTAAAGTCCTGACGTCGCTCGCTCATCCCCTGGTTCTGAAGTCCTGACGTCACTCGCTCATCCCCTGGTTCCTCAAGTCCTGACGTCACTCGCTCATCCCCTGGTTCCTCAAGTCCTGACGTCACTCGCTCATCCCCTGGTTCCTCAAGTCCTGACGTCACTCGCTCATCCCCTGGTTCCTCAAGTCCTGACATCACTCGCTCATCCCCTGGTTCCTCAAGTCCTGACGTCACTCGCTCATCCCCTGGTTCCTCAAGTCCTGCCGTCACTCGCCCATCCCCTGGTTCCTCAAGTCCTGACGTCACTCGCCCATCCCCTGGTTCCAAAGTCCTGACGTCACTCGCTCATCCCCTGGTTCTAAAGTCCTGACGTAACATAACATTTTCTCTCAGTCAGTTGATTCTTCATATCCATATGAGTGAAACGGCCGGGATGACATGTTTATTTTTCAATCACAGTTCTTATATGAAGTGGTCTAAGATCCCCCTATGGGGATTATAATACAAATAAAAAAACTTATAAAATAAAAATAATAAAACTGTTTTGTTACAAGGAGTTGCATTGGTGTGTTCTAACTCCACTTTAACGATGACAGATTCACGAAAACACTGTCCTTAGTTCTGGTGACTGATACTGTTCTTCTAATACGTGATGGGGCCGTGTTTTCTTTCATTTATTCTTTTCATAGTCATTTTTGTCCTAATGTGTCAAATATCATCATTGTTACATTGTTATAGATGTAACAATGTGTCAAATAAGATCATCATTGTTACATTGTTTGATGTAGGCCTAACAATGTGTCAAATATAATCATTGTTTTCATTGTTGATGAAAGAAGGCAGGAACATTGTAATACTTCAATCAATCAATCAATCAATCAATCACCCTTCAACAAACCGTGTGTGTGTGTGTGTGTGTGTGTGTGTGTGTGTGTGTGTGTGTGTGTGTGTGTGTGTGTGTGTGTGTGTGTGTGTGTGTGTGTGTGTGTGTGTGTGTGTGAGATTATGCTACTGGAATGCATGTCCATGCTTTTGCATCTTTCAAACACCAGAGGGCAGAGTCTTCCCACAAACAAACTGGATGATGGAAAGTTATCGGGCCAACAAAATGACCAGTGGCCTATACCATATAGCAGTGGTTCTCTCTTGTTTTGAGTGTGACCGAGTGTGAATAGGTAACCCCACACCTCAATGTTCTATTTTAGATTATACATCATATGGGGTTACATTAATTTCCCCCGATAATAGACATACTTTACACTTGACATTGTGGAACACCCCTACTCCTCAACAGTACTTGGCACCTTCCCCCCTTCTTAAAGTGCCAGCACTGGAAAGGCCATACAAACACTGAGGTTGCACTAAACACAGGTTAATAAACGGAATGTTTTCCCTTTGTGTATCATTTCATTTGTACATCCTGTAAATGCATACATCAACAATATTGACATTATATGATATGATTATATGGACCTGTCTGCCCCACTACCCACAGTCTGTGTGGTGTGTGCGTGCGTGCAATGTCCTTAATCAGTGTGTGTGTGTGTGTGTGTGTGTGTGTGTGTGTGTGTGTGTGTGTGTGTGTGTGTGTGTGTGTGTGTGTATAGGGCACGGGCTGCCCCGTGACAATCACAAATTGATTTCCCAGAACTTTTACTTGTAACAGCTAGTTTCTACATTGCAGTATTGAGTACTTTGACCATGACATCACAATAAGCGATGATAATTTGTACTTGAATGTCTCTGCAGCAAATGCATGGATCTGGTCAGTGGTGGAAGAAGTACTCCAATGTTTTACTATACTATACTATACTTTTATATAATATATAACAATGTCTTACTATAAAATACTATACAGCATTTATACTTTTACTATGCAGATGTACTCTGTTACAAGTAGAAGTCCAAATGTACTCAAATAAAAGTACAAAAGTATCGGCATCAAAATGTAGTAAAGTACTAATATAAAAGTAAAAGGATTCATATTGCAGAATGTCCCAAATGTGTAGAAAATAGCCGATCTACAAGCTCACAATGTGTCACATCCACGACGCATTGTGAGCTTGTAGATCAGCTATTTTCAAATGCCCTAAATGCATAGGGTTGAAGTGGTTAATGTATGTTATCAAATAAAAAATAAAGTAAGCAGAATATCTACATGATTTAATACATCGCTGTGTTCACCTTCCAGAGTTGTGTTCAAATCCTGCAAAGCTTCTTATTGACTTTCAACTCATGTTTTTCACTCACAGTATCACCTGCACCTGCAGCTGATCCAATCTATGCAAACGATCAATAGAGCGCCGGAGTCCTGACGTCACTCGCTCATCCCCTGGTTCTGAAGTCCTGACGTCACTCGCCCATCCCCTGGTTCTAAAGTCCTGACGTCACTCGCCCATCCCCTGGTTCTGAAGTCCTGACGTCACTCGCCCATCCCCTGGTTCTAAAGTCCTGACGTCACTCGCCCATCCCCTGGTTCTGAAGTCCTGACGTCACTCGCCCATCCCCTGGTTCCTCAAGTCCTGACGTCACTCGCTCATCCCCTGGTTCCTCAAGTCCTGACGTCACTCGCTCATCCCCTGGTTCCTCAAGTCCTGACATCACTCGCTCATCCCCTGGTTCCTCAAGTCCTGACATCACTCGCTCATCCCCTGGTTCCTCAAGTCCTGACGTCACTCGCCCATCCCCTGGTTCCTCAAGTCCTGACGTCACTCGCCCATCCCCTGGTTCCAAAGTCCTGACGTCACTCGCTCATCCCCTGGTTCTAAAGTCCTGACGTAACATAACATTTTCTCTCAGTCAGTTGATTCTTCATATCCATATGAGTGAAACGGCCGGGATGACATGTTTATTTTTCAATCACAGTTCTTATATGAAGTGGTCTAAGATCCCCCATGGGGATTATAATACAAATAAAAAAACGTATAAAATAAAAATAATAAAACTGTTTTGTTACAAGGAGTTGCATTGGTGTGTTCTAACTCCACTTTAACGATGACAGATTCACGAAAACACTGTCCTTAGTTCTGGTGACTGATACTGTTCTTCTAATACGTGATGGGGCCGTGTTTTCTTTCATTTATTCTTTTCATAGTCATTTTTGTCCTAATGTGTCAAATATCATCATTGTTACATTGTTATAGATGTAACAATGTGTCAAATAAGATCATCATTGTTACATTGTTAGATGTAGGCCTAACAATGTGTCAAATATAATCCTTGTTTTCATTGTTGATGAAAGAAGGCAGGAACATTGTAATACTTCAATCAATCAATCAATCAATCACCCTTCAACAAACCGTGTGTGTGTGTGTGTGTGTGTGTGTGTGTGTGTGTGTGTGTGTGTGTGTGTGTGTGTGTGTGTGAGAGAGATTATGCTACTGGAATGCATGTCCATGCTTTTGCATCTTTCAAACACCAGAGGGCAGAGTCTTCCCACAAACAAACTGGATGATGGAAAGTTATCGGGCCAACAAAATGACCAGTGGCCTATACATATAGCAGTGGTTCTCTCTTGTTTTGAGTGTGACCGGGTCACCCCTATAATCTATTTTATTTAACCAGTAAAAACCACATCGAGACTATAGTCTCTTTTACAAGTGTGAACTGGACAAGAGCAGAGGCGAAATATTAAAGTAACATACAGCTCTGCCAGTAACAATGAATGCAAGACAATAACAAGGGCATACATGTAGCCTATAACATTCATGAACATATAGTACCCACTAACTAAGAAGCTCAAGGGATGAACAGGAAAGTTATAACAACGCGACCAATAAAGGCTAATAAAAACTAAGCAGAGAAATTTGGCCAATCAGAATGCCTGTTGCCACAAACTTACGTCATATTTGGCGGACATTTGACCTAATTTCTCCTTTCATTGTCGATGGCAAATATGAGACGTGTGGGGACAAGATGACGTACATTTTTCCCCTTCATTGTCAATGGCCTTTAATGTTTGTGTTGCGGACATTTCATGTCATTATTTGGCGGACATTTTGACCTAATTTCTCTTTTCATTGTCGATGGCAAATATTGAGACGTGTGGGGACAAAAGCTGTACATATAGGCGCCCCTCAAAAGGAATGCAGCAAGTAGGCTAAAGTGCAGTGTTGGGGAAGTTACTTTGAAAGCGTAGCTTGTAAAGCTACAAGTAGCTCACCATGGCAGTAGCTTGATCAAGCTACATAGCTACCCCTGGAGAAATGTAGCTTGTAAAGCTACAGCTACATAGGAAAAGTAGCTCAGCTACTTTTTATTTTTCAGCGTTAAATTGAGAATGTACATGCGGGAGACCCCTGCTCCCCTCTGGGAGACCCCTGCTCCCCTCTGGGAGACCCCTCCCACCCTGCTCCCCTCTGGGAGACCCCTCCCACCCTGCTCCCCTCTGGGAGACCCCTCCTCACCCTGCTCCCCTCTGGGAGACCCCTCCCACCCTGCTCCCCTCTGGGAGACCCCTCCCACCCTGCTCCCCTCTGGGAGACCCCTCCTCACCCTGCTCCCCTCTGGGAGACCCCTCCTCACCCTGCTCCCCTCTGGGAGACCCCTCCCACCCTGCTCCCCTCTGGGAGACCCCTCCCACCCTGCTCAGAGCCCTCCTCACCCTGCTCTCCTCTGGGAGACCCCCCCACCCTGCTCCCCTCTGGGAGACCCCTCCCACCCTGCTCCCCTCTGGGAGACCCCTCCTCCCCTCTGGGAGACCCCTGCTCCCCTCTGGGAGACCCCTCCTCCCCTCTGGGAGACCCACAATTGTAGCTTGTAACTTGAGTAGCTAAGCTACAAAAAATGACCCAAAAAGTAGCTGAGCTACTTGACGAGGTACACAAATATGAATGTAGCTAAAATACCACAAGCTACAGCAAAATGTAGCTAAGCTACGTAGCTCAGCTACATGTAGCTTAATACTCCCCAACACTGCTAAAGTGCAAGTGACATTGATGAATTCCAACTTGTGTAAATGTATACTCACTTGTATATCCACGTCCATATTTGGGTTTCATGTGCATTTGACTGCCTGTCTGACTGTCTGACTGTATGCCACGATTTTTGTATTTTTCATGTGTCTATATGAGACAGTATAGGCTATTTCATTTTCATTTACCTTTGGAAAACATTTTTAAATTGTTCAAAATCTACAAGCCAATCTACAAGCTCACAACGTACCAGTGTAGATCGGCTAATTTAATTATTTTAAAATGATTTTTTTTTTAAAAGACTAGAATATGGCTAATACGTTCAGGGATATACTCCACTTGCCAGAATGTGAACCCCGGCATGTTGAGTAACCTATAAGGTTTTATGCTAGTAATGTTGAATAATTATGGGTCCCCATGGCATCCTGTAGAAACTTCTGGATGCTATTAAACTTGCATAATATGTTGAGCAATTTTCATAATTGGCATAATATGTGACCTTATACCATTAACAACCTACATAAGGCAAAACATTCAAAATGTCATTATGGATGGAAGGACGCTACAGTGTCACGCTGAAAACAAGACAGGGTCTAATAGTGGCGTGCATGGCTTCCCTAACCTAACCCGACGGTGCACAATTTGTGAATGATGTAACGATGTCATCAATTATGATATCGGCCGCGTGAATAAGAAGTTGGAGATAGGGCGAGGAGAAGAGAAGGTGGGGGGGCATAGCCTGGACGCGGAGGTCCATCAGCGGTGATAAAATTCACCAAAAGAAAGAAAACCCTTTGTAGTTGGCATATATTCTGGGATTATGTTCCTTGGCCTGCTTGGCGTTTAGTGGTTAGCAAGAACACACCTTTCCCATTTGGGCAAAAAACCCACATTTGGGCAAAAGGCTGACAAACACACATGACAAGTGCTGTTCCAGGTGGCTGACCCCTTCGGCTCCACGCTGTGTAAAGGAAGCCGGACTGAAGACGGTGAACGGCAGGCAGCCTAAAGGCTCATACATACTCAAGCTTTTGGCGATATAGGAGTTGAGGCCATCAATACTCGCGGTGATGTCCTCCCTGTGGTTTACTCAACTTCTAGACCAAATCAGTGAACGGGGTGATATAGCTCCAGAGTGAAAAGACTTGTCCGATAGTAAAAACAGAGGGATGGGTCTGTGTGTCCGCGGTGATAGCTGATCATCACCGCGACTGACTGTAATGGTGTAGTTTTCCAACCCTTTAAGAACTACACCGCGGTGATAAGCGATCGCCAAAAACTGGAGTATGTATGAGCCTTGAAAAAGACCCCCCCCCACCCCACACACCCCCTTCTCTAGATCTTTTGCCTCTCCTCGATGAAGGCCTGTGCCATTTTCCCTAGCCGGAGGGGAAGGTGCTTGTCGGTGAGCTTGGCTTTCTTTGTTCTCAGAATCTTTTGAAAAACCTTTAAAAAATAAGATGAGAAAGAATGAGGGGGGAAAATGATACACATGTACTCCCACCTTTGTGGGAAGGGTGCCACGGGAGATCATCAGTGGGTCTGTTGGGAACCCCGGTGGACAAAGTGCTGGGAATACAGCAGGCGCGGATATAAAACCTATAGGCGAGAATCACAATCGGAATGGGCAAAAAAAGTTAAACTATAAAATACACCCGTGAGGAACTCCCTTATATTCTCTCTGTTTGGTGACTTGATGACGATTTTGGCTCCACGACTGCAGCATGTCTTTTTCCTCAGGCTGTGTCGAAGGTTTCAGGGCTGCCACAGACTTGTCCACCTAGCTGTGTGTGTGTCTCTGACAGGGTGCCTCCAGGAAAAGGCTTCAACTGCTGGCTTCAACGACTCCTGGCAGTTGTTTGCCTTTGCGATCTCCACCACCATCTCCCTCTTCTTTTTTTTGCCTTTTGTTGTCGTCCAAAGCTTCCCCTCTTGTTGTTGGTTCAAACCGTCTCTCTTTGCATCTCTGCATTCTCTCCAGATGCGGTCCTTTTCCAGATGGTGTTCACAGTCTCTAAACAGTCTCTCCGAAGTCCTCCTTCCAGGATCCTGCACATTCACACATGCTCGCGCTTCATAATGAGAGCCTTGACGCGAGACTCGCGCTTCCTGATGAGCGCCTGCACGCCTTTGATCTCGACCTCCTTCACCGGCGGCAGCGCCGGAGGCTCTCTCATGACGATCTCGCGCCTCTTGATGAGAGCCTTGACGCGGGAATCCGTGGACGACGTTCCGTTGGGCTGCAGGCCGTGTGCCAGCGGCCTCTCTTTCTTCTGGACCAGCTCGGGTTCCTTGACGATCAGGTGCGCCTGATGCCTCATGACGAGGCCCTTTACGACGCGCTGTTCGCCCTGGGGGAAGTACGTCGTGTAGTACGCCTCCTTCGCCGGAGTCGCTGCCGGCTGCTCCGGGTCGTGAACGCCGCCGGACGACTCGCGGCTCCTGATGAGGGCGCGCACCGCCGCGCTCCGCCGCGACTCCGCCGCCGACATGGCGCTCAGGTCCTGGGCGAAAGGGTCACATGATCTCGCGAGAGCCTGTACACCTTCGCCTTGATTAGAGTCTGCCGACATCTAGTTCTGATCACCTGCGTTAATGAATCCTCATCAATGAACAGGCCGAATGGAGTGAACTGTGCACCACTCGCGTCTGACCGTGTCTTTTAAGTACTCGGGGTGACGTCACCCCTCGGACGCTCTGTGATTGGACGGTATGGGTGCCAGAGCGAGACAATATAGTCAGTATTCAAGTTTACTATGAAAAGTCGGTCCCGTCAGTCAAAGCCTCGTGACACGCTACATACATGGCCCAATGCGGAATTCATTCCATAATGTTGTTATGACCTCATCTGACGTCATCAAACCCTGTATACACTCAAGATACTGCCCCCCCCCCCCCCGGGGCCCTTAGATCTCCATATATGGAGCTGACCTTTTCTGGAAAATCCATGTGTCGATCTGACCTCATCAAACCCTGTGCCACTCGAGACACGCTCCATAATGTTGATCTGACCTCATCAATCCTTGTATACATGACACGCTCCATATATGGCCAGTAAAGAATTCATTCCATAATGTTGATCTATGGCAAAACGCCAGCGCTCACCCAGCCCCCCCCCCCCCCACCCCCTCCCTCGCCCTCAGGGTGTCTTACTGGTCTTATCTGTTTGAACAAGTTTTCCTTCAATTATTGTCCAATTTCATTGAATGATACATCATATGAAAGCTTACATTCTGTACTTTAATAATCTGTAATAATCTGTAATCTGTAAAAATCGAGTTGAGGACCAAAGTGCTGGCACCTGTCAACATATAGGATCACCCAGAAAGCGTCACGTCCTTTTATGGAAAAATGTTGCCTCCGCCAGGCCGAAGGCAACGGAGGGCGATTCTGTTTTCAGCCAGCTGTCTATACTGTAGTCTATAGTATAGCCAGTCCATATAGAGCCCCATTTTGAACCCGGTACATGTTGAGTACACACCAAGGTTTTATGTTAGAAACGTTGAGTATGGGTCCCCCAGCATGTATATAGAAACTGCCGGATGCTAACGTGCATTATGTTGGGGCAATTTTCATAATTGGCTTAATATGTGACCATATACCAATTATTACAACCTTATATAGAAAGCAACATATTCAAAATGTCATCATGCTTTATGTAGCATGTGATGTGTCAAACTAGGGGGTTTTCATGATGCTGAATCCATTCCAGGCATTCGTTTTGCAAAAAAAACAAAACACTCATTGGGCTAAAAAAAACGGCCAATGCCGTCATCACAAATTGATGATGTCAGCACATTTGGGTGGGCCTATACCAAATGGACCCGCTATGGTCCAGTGTCTCTAACTCAGAGAGTGTACAAATGGAACCAAATGGGTCCATTTGGTTACAGATTGTCATTTAGCTGGGTCCCCTCTGGAAGTCCCCTCAGGTACCCCTGGGGGTCCCCGGACCCCACTTTGGGAACCACTGATGTAGTAGGACATTATATAGTCCAGTGACGGCATACAGGATGAAAAAATAACCTCCAACCTAGGAGCTGCAGCCAAGTACTTTGTCAACACCAATCCAGAGTTCTCCACCAAAGACGTGTCAGATGCCAGACACTAGGGGGCGGCAATGGCTCAGCCAGGGGTAGGTAGAGAGTGCCCGGTAGAACTATAGCCTCGCATTGCTTTACTAATAATACCACTGCGCTGCACTGCGTGCCTCGGGGCATACATATGCATTATGCAACAGGGGCGGATGGAGTCTGGCTGGCTGCGCCACATGGGCGATACGTATAGAACAATTGAGCAAGACTCTGAACGACCCATGGACCTTGTCGGTCTCCAAAGGCGACAGAGACACCCCCGCGCAGGAAGGAGGAGGAGGAGGACGTGAGACGGAGATTTCTGATAGAAATATGGGGAGGGGATGGGGAGGCTTCCCCCTCGCCCAGTAGGGGGCGGGGTTCAAATAAAACATGATTATTTCGCGGGTTCCCCAGTTCAAATATGATTATTTTGGGAGGTCACAAACACAAACCATGACATATTAAAGAACCACTGCAATAGATTAGCTATAGCCTAGGGCCTAGGCTATAGCTAATCTATAGCAGTGGTTCTTTAATCCCCATCCCCTCCCCATCCCCATCCCCTCCCCATATTTCTGTCAGAAATCTCCGTCTCACGTCCTCCTCCTCCTTCCTGCGTGGGGGTGTGTCTCTGTCGCCTTGGAGACCGACAAGGTCCATATGGGTCGTTCAGAGTTCAAAAGGCACCAGGCACCAGGGGTGAAGCAGCACGCTGTCGGGCGAGTTGGGCGGTGAGTCGAGCACCACGGTTCACTAGCAGCTAGTGAACCATGGTGCTCGACTCACCGCCCAACTCGCCCGACAGCGTGCTGCTTCACCCCTGGTGCCTCGGTCTGTACTGAGGCAGAGAGAGCTGTCTTTTGAACTGTGGCGCTCCTCTGACAGAAGGCAGGTGACGCGCATTCCAGCTTACCTGTTGGGCGGTGTTCTGCCGTCGAGACACCACTGTAACGTCTAGACCATCTCATCAGTAAAGAAAAAACCAATAAACGAGGTCAATACAATCTAATCTGTTATAAAAATCAAAGAGGGAGAGTTAAATGGAATGGAAGCTCATGGAAGGGGAACCTTCTGAAAGCTTCATGGGCAAAGATAATCAACTTCAAAAAACAGGAGATCTACAAGATGTAATACGATTGGCTCAGGGTGACGTTGGGGGTGGATGACGACACTCACCTCGTCAGGAGCGTTTATATAAATGCAGGTGGAGGCGACGACATCCTTGTCGTCTCTATACATTGACATCCTTATTGCATTTACGTCGACTCTTGTGCTGCTTTGAACAGTTAATCCATGCGAGGTCTCGTGCTGTCTGAGTTGTCGTGGCGCCGCCGATTGCACATCGTCGCCGCCGTACTCCTGCTGCTGTGTCTCCTGGGGGTCCTCACCCTCGTGGCCTATCGTCACGGCTGGCCGCGCTACAACACCGGCGGCCGGACAGACGTGCCCGGTCCCACCGTCCCCGCCATCCGTGACCACGTGCCCATCCCTGACTACGATATAAACAGCTGGATCGAGACGGCTGGTCAGGAGGCGTGGCCTCCGGCACCGCCGGGCGGCGACCTCCGACCCAACGGCACCACCACGCTGCCCGCCGCCGGGCCGTTCCGCTACATCATCAACGAGGAGAACAAATGCCCGGCGGGGGGAGGAGAGGAGGAGGAGGGGGAGGAGCCGTTCCTGGTGCTGCTCATAACCGTGGAGGCTCATCAGGTGGATCGCCGCGACGCCATACGGCGGACGTGGGGCGCCGAGAGCCCTCCGGCGGCTCCGGGCGCGGCGGCTCCGGGCCCGCGGGTGTTGCGTCTGTTCCTGCTGGGGGTGAAGGAGGAGGGGGGGGAGGAGCCTGGCGGCCGTGGCGCCCTGGAGGAGGAGAGCCGGAGGCACGGTGACATCCTGCAGCAGGACTTCGTGGACTCTTACCTCAACCTGACCGCCAAGACGCTGATGGGCCTCAACTGGGTGGCGCGCCACTGCCCGCGGGCCGCCTACGTCATGAAGACCGACAGCGACGTCTTCGTCAACACCGAGTACCTCGTGCACGAGCTGCTCCGCTGGCGCCCCGGCGGCGCGAAGCCCCGGAGGAGGAACGTGTTCACGGGCTACGTCTTTAAGGGTACCAGGCCGTACCGAAACAAAGACAGCAAGCACTACGTGTCCGAAGTGGAGTACCCGAGCCAGACGTACCCCGACTACTGCTGCGGGACGGGCTACGTGTTCTCGGGGGAGCTGGCGGCGCGGATCTACGGCGGCTCGCTGGGCGTCCCCCGCTTCCCCTTCGAGGACGTCCACGTGGGCATGGCGCTGGAGGGGCTGGGGGTCGCCGTCACGCCGCCGCCAAGCTGCTCCCTGTTCCGCAACGCCGGACTGAGGCCCTTCGATAAGGACAGCTACAGCCGCCTGGTCACCTCTCACCACGTCACGCCCCACGAGATGCTGGACTTCTGGCGCCGCCTGCGCCCGGCGGCGGCGGAGGCCCGATACCGCCGCGGCAGCGTCCTCGCTCAAGAAAACGCCACGCGCTGACCTGAGGACGGACGGACGGACCTGACCACAACACGTCCTGCCAGCCTATAGTGGTCAGATATAGGCAGGCCACAGATTATTATTTTTTTATTTTATAGAAGGGCTTTTCGGGTTTCTGGAATTGGCACCAGACAATGAATGGAGAATGATACGTCATAGTGTATTATATACGTCATGATGACATGACGCAAATTGTGATGTGCATTTTGTAGCTTGCTTTCTGAACTAATGATGCCTCTTTTTTTTAATCAAATCAGATTCGCCGGATGACATCAGAGTGGTGCCCAAGGCCGCAGTCACACCTTTCAGACAAGCGTCTTATGGTTGTCTGATGAAAAGCATCAGACAAGACAGCTCCCAATGCATTTCTAATGGGAGTCACGTGGTTTAATCAGACAAACGTGTTTCATGGGGGGGGGGGGGGGGCAAGACACACGACACAAAACATTTTGTAGGCAAGACACAACAGAACAGGGCGGCACCTCAGACAAGACAAAAAGGGTTGGGTTTACCCGCCAACCAATAGGAGAGAAGGTCCGTTTGTTACACTGCACTGGGCGGTCTTTTCACACTCTGTTGTTTTTTTTCTGCAGAGTACAGACACGGAAGAGGAAACTTAGGAAAGCGCTTATGCACTTTCGTAACGAAAAGTAGTTTGGTCTGTTCCAGTAAGCAATTCAACAGGAAAATATAATCCCTGCCCGTCGTGGCCGAACAGAAAATTAAAACAAACGTTATAATTCAAGGTGCATGCATTTTCACTCCTAATGCTTATATGATTCTGCCCTGTGTTATGATCTGAGTGCCTATGCTGTGTAGCCTACTTGTACGAGAATATACAAATGTACTAGATATTTATCGTGTACACACGCACACGCACACCCTGCATTGACAGAATGGACCGGAGCTACTTATAAACTGAAAAAGTCGCTTGTTTAACGTGCCACGGCTGTGACAGCTAGCAGCTGCAGCTGTCAAACTAGCAACAGGCTAGCTGTAAAACTAGCAACAGGCCAGGGCTGACAGTCCGAATGTCGGCAATCCAGTTAAAAAGCACATCAGTAAAACTGTGTATCCGAACCTTAAAATCCATATGCTGTCTGCAGTGGTTAAAAAACAGGGCTTAAAAAGAGCTTAAAAAGACGGAGCTTCGTCATTGAGCTGCTGCTGTGTTTCAGGGTTGAGCTGCTTAACGTTCGGTGTGCATCGTTCATCGCTGAAACTACGCGACTATATTAAAATTTCAAATACTGTCTCAGCAGAAATTTTGATTCATATGATTCAAAATCATATGATTTGGTTGTTAAAATAAAATAAAACTGTTAATATGAATGAACATGTTTTCAGTTCGCATGGGCAGTGCGCATTGGACTGGAGATTATGAAAGAGTCGTAGCCATGACTTATATATATATAATGCTACTGCTCCCAAACAATCATTTTGGGCATGAAATGTTATGATTCCCCCCCTTTTTTTTCTCTCATTTTTTTTAATAACATTAACATCGAGGTGTCCACTGCAATCTGTCGTCTCCTCTCCTGAAGTAACGCTGAACGGTCTGACTGCAGATAGGAGAGAGCCGTGCGCCCAGGCGCCCCATGGCTAACAGCCTGAAATGCAGCAAGTCGTGTGTTGTGGTAAAATGGATGCGCTTTATTAAAAATAATGGAGTCGTTGTTAACAGAAAATATTAATTTTCCACAATGATGCCATGCTTAGTCTGCGTACCTGGAGGCTATATACATACACACGGAATCAGTGCCAGACTTGGCACCTACTGTGGTAGTGGTACTGATAAAGTGGAGACGCAACACGTTGACACAACCAACGCTAGCTACTAGCTACTGTGTCCCGCAGCTAACAGCGTAAGGACAACAACAGGCAACACGTGGATGTTTCCGCATGTCCTCGCACCGCCCACGCACCGCCCAGATTCCGCAAAGCATTGTGGTCAATTGATGCGACAAACGACAAGACAGATGAAACGATAAAACATTGATAAGACGCTTGTCTGAAAGGTGTGACAGGCGCCCAAGAGAAACCTTGGTGACCTGGAGCCTCCACCCCGCCAATGTATATTTTTACGACCAAATTATAATTTTTGTATGATTTTTTTTTATATGGGGCATGCAGTCAATAAATGTGTATTCTCCCAAGAAACATCTCTGAGGTCTTTTTTTCTGACACATTTGGATATTTTTTTATTCAGAAAGATAAAATTGATTATGTAATTTACATATAATAGGCTACATCACTGGTTCCCAAACATTTCTGTGTATGTGTAAATAAAATTGTTGCTATTATATTATTATTATTATTATTATTGTTGTATTATTATTATTATATTGTATTATCATTGTATTATTTATACATATGTACATAATATGACTTTCCAATTAACACTGCAAGTTACTTAACATAATAGAGACATATAAAACCTGGGAATACATTTCTTATTAAGAATGTTCTTCACCAATTTGTTTGTGAACTTGTGAAGGTATATCTACTGAATACTGGAGAACTCGGGTCGCCGACTCTTCTTCATCTTTGCCGAGATTTCTTCCCCTTTCGCCGACTCTTCGTCACTTTCCGGTCCGAGTTCTGTCTGAGAACTCGGACGGAAAGTGACGAAGAGTCGCCGAAACGGGAAGAAATCTCGGCACTGGAGCGCGCATCTAGCTACTTGTAGCGGACCCAGCTGGCAATAAGGAGTTGGAGATCGACTGATGAATTTTACCATTTTATTTGTAAACTGTCACCGTGAAAACTGAAAGAAAAACATATAATACATCAAAGATCAATAAACATCACATCAATAGCGTCACATATCAGTACATCATATAAAGTAAATCGTATTTATTTTCAGGAAACAATGAAACTCCAAACAAACATTCAGTGAACAATAACAAGAAAACATAAAAAACAATAATACCTTTTTCCCCTTCCAGCTAGGCGCTAAATCATTGAGATGTGAACTGCTCATCTCTCTCAAGGTCCATTCTTGTGTTCTCTCAAAGTTACATGCTTGTGTTCTCTCAAAGTTCCATGTCCATGCCAAACAATTCCTCTCCCTGCACCTCTCCCAGCTGGATTTAAATAGCCCTCTGATGACAGCCGGAAGGAGCTGGCTGGCGCTTCCGGCCATACTCTTCAAAATAAAGTTCAGCCTTCTCGGGGTCCGTTACACTCCCACCAATAATACAGTGATTTTAAAACCCTTTGCACCAAGTTTAAAATTACAAATTATTTTTCCATCAAAATCATGTGACCCCAGAAGCATTTAAAATTTTCACAAGAGGTAGCAATAAACTGTACCACCCGTCTCCCACCATGATGCCTCCTCCCACCTTGGGCAGAGCTTCCTCAGGTTGTCCTCGTTGCTGTGACGCTCCTCTAGCTGCCCGTTCCGCTACTACAGCAGCCGGGGAGTCTTCCTTGGCAGCCACCTTGTAAGCCACCAGAGCCACTGCATGAGGCTCGGCCCCCCTGACCTGTCGAGCACCAGCTCCCACTGAACCCCCTGGTGCCTCGGCATCTGAGGCCAGGGCAGCTGCATGCTGCTGGACTGAGTCTTTGGGCCGCCCCGCTGCTGCTCCCTCCATCTCCAGCAGTTTCTTGACACCCATTTCTTTCTCGCCGTTCGGAGCACCCAGGCCTGGCTGTTGTGTCGGGTGGATCTCCTCATGTTGCTCCTCTGTGACTGCAAGGAGTCTCCTCTGCTGCTCTCTCTTCTCTGTGGCAGCCCTCTGTTGCTCTCTCTTCTCTGTGGCAGCCCTCTGTTGCTCTCTCTCAGCAGCCAGGAGCCTCTGCTGCTCCCACTCTTGCCTCTCCATCTCCTGTTGTTTTTTAACTTCCCTTTGTTCTTCCTGCTCACGTATAATTTCGTACTCATGAAAATAATTCTGCACTTCCATTCCGTAAAACTTTCCATTTACCATGTTCTCAGCAACAACTTTGAAAAGATCTCTTGAACCGCATTCACATAAAGCCACTCGGCCTCGTAGACCATCAGGTGGTGTGATGCTGCATTTCTGGATTTCACCAAACAGTTCAAAAATGTCTTTACTCTTCTCCAATGTGTAAAGGAGAAGTCTTGGATCACTCTCTGTAACGCCGGACCTTAACTGTTTCTTTACTATTCGTGCTGCCGTTTTCCAATGTTCATATAGCTCAAAAATACCTTTCACTTTATGCTCAACCTCGGAATCTGTATTGCCTGCCATTTTGTAAAGGAAACTGAGAATCAACCTTAAATGACCATAGAAATAATTTAGCACAGAAAAGTATATTTCCCTTAGCCAACTGTATTATCAAACAAAACAATCTTGGAAATCATAAACAGCTGAAAATGTAATTAAACAATCCTTGTGCAAGTCTCATCGTTTTGTTCAGTTCCTTTTCCATATGGTTTGTTTCCTGACCTTGTTGTGCCTGTTCTGTATTTTAGCTGTAGTGTTCGTGCTGCTGTTTACCAGATCCAGTCAACAGGTTTGATGATGTTGAGCTCAGGTGATGCCTCAGAGGTTGAGTGGCGGCCATTTTATTTCAGGTGTAGAGTAGATAGCAGGCAGCAGGGTGAAGGTATGTAGAGGTGATGAGGCCATTTGGGTAAAGTTTTCACTGTAGCGGACCCAGCTGGCAATAAGGAGTTGGCGATCGACTGATGAATTTTACCATTTTATTTGTAAACTGTCACCGTGAAAACTGAAAGAAAAACATATAATACATCAAAGATCAATAAACATCACATCAATAGCGTCACATATCAGTACATCATATAAAGTAAATCGTATTTATTTTCAGGAAACAATGAAACTCCAAACAAACATTCAGTGAACAATAACAAGAAAACATAAAAAACAATAATACCTTTCCCCTTCCAGCTAGGCGCTAAATCATTGAGATGTGAACTGCTCATCTCTCTCAAGGTCCATTCTTGTGTTCTCTCAAAGTTACATGCTTGTGTTCTCTCAAAGTTCCATGTCCATGCCAAACAATTCCTCTCCCTGCACCTCTCCCAGCTGGATTTAAATAGCCCTCTGATGACAGCCGGAAGGAGCTGGCTGGCGCTTCCGGCCATACTCTTCAAAATAAAGTTCAGCCTTCTCGGGGTCCGTTACACTACTGCATGATGATCATGCACGCTGATCAGACAGCAGATCAATAAAAGCATGCAAAAGCATTCAGCTTTCACAAGTGTGCCCATATAGAGAAGGAAAATAATTAAGAATTCGGTGGCATTTCTTTCACATTGCAAAAGAGCAATTTTTGCTCTTTGCTCTTTGTCCATATAGATAGAAATGTGATGATTTTTGTATAGTTGTGGATTAACAAATTATAAAGCACAGGGCCTCGCATTTCTCAATGAATAGCTAGCCCAGTGTTTTGATATGTCCAGGTGTGCCGCCTGATTTGTCAGAAAGTAACACTAAGTTAGTGTTACTTTCTGTCAAAATCCTACTGGGCTGCAGGCTTCCTATTGTTGCGTTGTCACATGTCTAACCATTAGACGTGCGATAACAACAACACGGAACAATAGACTATAACGACCCTCGGCCATTGAAATGTTAATGCTTAGATGCATGCGAAGACGCTAACACTGAGGAGCTAAAGTAAACGTGACGTTGTTGTGATGAAACATAATGTGCCACGAAAAATAGCTGTCCAAAATAGCTGTCCATAGATGTCCAAACATGATCGCCTCGTTCGGCCAGAAAAGGAAAGCATAAATCACAAGCAATGATCCTGTGGTGATCACAAACAAAACAAGGATCGAAACGTCTGCTCTCTGCATTGACAACTTGTAAACTGACAGCAGAGCATATTGGTCTACGGGGTTCCCAACTTTTGACCCAATACACCATCTAGTGGCTGAACGACGGAAGACATAAAGGCAAAATGCAGAAGCCAGCACAGTTCAGATAATAGTATTTACATCAATATAATTTAGAATAATCAATTGTTGATCATCATCATTGTTAGCGTTGCTATTCAGATGTAATTCAGTCAGGAAGTAGAGTAGTGATGTCTGATTTGATGATGATGGCTACTGCTAATGACATATTTGCATGTGAGAAGCTCACTACAGGCCAATGTTTTTAAATAGGCTACTGTATTTATTTGGCATATTTGGTATTGCTATTTCAGATGTAATTCAGTCAGGAAGTAGAGTAGGTCTATTAGAACAGTGATTGATCATTTGCATTTTCAGAACTTTACAACAACAACATGAACTCTGTGTGGTAGATCACTCGACTTAGCATACCAAGTGATGATCAATTGCATTCGAGGCTGCGGGCTATATAATTTTGCATATTTGCATCTCATTAGTTAGGCTATTCTGTACTGTTGTAGTAGGCTAGACCAGTGTTTCTCAACCTTTTTTGTCCCAGGGCACACTTTTCATAGCCTAAACATCTCGGGCACACCTAGATATACAGTGTGTGTATATACTGTATATATACACCGGTGTATATATATATATATATATATATATATATATATATATATATATGAACCCAATATACTATTAAAAACACACATGACAGCACTCGTCAAATTTAAATTTTAAAGAGAAATAAATGGACAGAGACAGTGCCTCAGTTTCACCAATTTATTTTTGAAAACGCATACAAAATATAGCACACACATGTTAAATTTGTCAATGCAAAGTAATACTTCTAAATAAAAAAAGGAGTTGTAAAAAAAAAAAGAGAAAAAAAATCTTTTGCCACAATACAATGGTCTTAAACTTGAGCACTTTTGTACAAAGAAAATCGTAAAAAATAATTGATAAAAAGAAAAGTAAATATGTTTGACAAGTTCTGTCTTAGTGTGAACCTTGAGCTTGTTTTCCTGAACAAATAGTTTTTATCCTGGCTGGGATGCTGGACAAACAGACACGGAGCTCCTCATCAACTGCTCTCAGTCTCTCTCTGTGTTTGTTTTTTATGCAAGTCAGGCTTGAAAAGCTAAGCTCACACAGGTAGGTTGTGGAAAAGGGGAGCAGCACTGCCATTGCGCTGGCTGTGATGGCTGGATATTCTTTGCCAACAGCCAACCAAAACCTGTCTTAGACTTAGTTCCTTGAATTTCTTTTTGTATTGATAGTCCCCCTGTATGTCCAATAACTGCTCTTGCTCCTGCATTGGGCTGTCATTTGAGAGCGGCACATTTGCTAATTCCTTTACAATATCTGGTGGCAAAAAGTGACGCCCCATGAGTTTCATAGTTTTGGCTACTACTGTTTCTGCCAATGTATGTGGCATTTTTAACTGTGCCAACATCTCTGCGATTTCGTAGCTTAATTCTAGACCTTTTTCAGAACTCTTAGTGGTACTGCGTATCAAGAGACTTGCCTGCTTCGTTGTGTCTTTCTCCTTTTTTTCTTTCAAACTCACGAAAAAGTATTTGTCCTTTGTAGCGAGTTCATCATGATTGGTATCAAGGTGACGCTTCAGTTTACTCGGAACCATGCCGCTGTTTGCAAGCTTGAATCCACAAACTATACACAGCGGAATCGGGTACGTTGTATCCCCAGTAAACGTGAAGCCAAACTTAATGTAATCATCACGGTACAGTCTGGCAGTGGCTTTCTTTGTAGGCGTTGCGTTGGTAGTAGTCGCGGTTGTTGTTCCCCCCGGCGGCGAGGGGCCGCTTGCTGTGCCGTCATCAGATGCAGGTGACACGGCGGCGCTGTCTGTGCTGTCGGGTTCTGGTGGTGTCTTTCTGGAGGGAGCGAAATGTAGCGTCTTCTGGATGCATCTCTTTTTTGCTGCTGGTTCCATCTTGTAGTAGCTGTAGAATGTGAATGCCATGTCTGTGCCCCATTTATACAGTAAAGTTGCCAGGCGCGATTAACATTTCTATGGCCGATGGTCGTTAGAGTCTATTGTTCCGTCGGCATGTCGTTATCGCACGTGTGACAACAACACAACAATAGGACGCCTAGCTATCGCTTTCGGGGGTGGGCTAGTGTTACTTTCGGTCAAAATCTCGAGGCACACCTGACAGATCAAAAGGCACAGTAAACTACCGCGGGACACAGGTTAAGAAACACTGGGCTAGACATTTACATAGGCCTAATTTATCTGCCACTGCACTGTTTTATACAGTAGCCTATTTAAAAACATTGGCCTGTAGTGAGCTTCTCACATGCAAATATGTCATTAGCAGTATTATGTTTAATCACAACAACGTCACGTTTACTTTAGCTCCTCAGTGTTAGCGTCTTCTGCATTGTTAGCGTTGCTATTCAGATGTAATTCAGTCAGGAAGTAGACAGCTATTTTTCGTGGCACATTATGTTTAATCACAACAACGTCACGTTTACTTTAGCTCCTCAGTGTTAGCGTCTTCTGCATTGTTAGCGTTGCTATTCAGATGTAATTCAGTCAGGAAGTAGACAGCTATTTTTCTGGTTTGGGTTTGTTTTGGTTGTGTTGCTTTAGCATCGTTAGCACAGTAGCTAGCAGTAGCTAACATTCAGAAACTTGCAGCTGCTGAAAGTGCCCCGAAACATGGAGAATATTCGGCAGAATCCGAAGAAGAGTCGTCGCGCGGCGAATCTTCTGAAGAGTCTGCCGAATATTCTCCACGGTTTGCCGACTTGTCTTGAGAAGTCGGCAAAAAGGGTAAATCCGCCGAGTGTTCTTGTTACCCTATTTTCTGGGTCACCCTTGGCATTCCATCATAGGTGACGCGGGACATACCTTCCCTCTAGTACCCGCCCTAGAGGTTGGTGCGCTCCTCTTCTCTCTCTCTCTGCCTCTGCTGGCCTCCAGGGGTGTGCTTACCTGTTGGGCGGTGTTCTGCCATCGAGACACCACAACGTCTAGACCATCTCATCAGTAAAGAAAAAAACAAATAAACGAGGTCAATACAATCTAATCTGTTATAAAAATCAAAGAGGGAGAGAAAATAGGCATAAAGTGTAGAAGGTCTGAAGTAAAATCAGCTAAATTTGCATGTGCTTAAATTCACATTTAGAATTTTCTTCAGATGTCAAGATTTTCTGTGATGATAGAATGGTGATGGATGATGATGCTCATGGAAGGGGAACCTTCTGAAAGCTTTATGGGCAAAGATATCACAGATAATAACTTCAATGCAAGGCTCGGCCCAGAGGACGTATCCTTCCCATACCACGACTCCACCAACCGCAATGGCACACACCTCACCGCCCTCCTCATGGAACATCAGCTCCTGGCAGCAAACACCATGTTCCAGAAAAGAACAGGCAAGAGATGGACCTTCCGAGACCGAGCCACAGGTACTGTACGTCAGCTGGACTACATACTTGTGAGGCGAAAGTGGAGGAGCTCCATCTTAAATGCTGAACCGTTCAGCACTTTCAGCTCTGTGGGCTCTGACCACCGCGTGGTCTCCATGAAGGTGCGACTTAGCCTCAGGGTCCCCAAGCCAAGCCCCAAGATCCGGCACGACTGGAAGGCATTCGCAGCCGACCCAGGCCTGCAAGCCAGGTACACAGAGGAGGTTAGGAGGCGCTTTGGGCAGCTGGACAAGGGAGCTGAGCCCAGCAGCGAATATGAGAGATTCGTTGTTGCGAATGAGGAGGCGACCAGGCTGTGCGTGCCAATGCTGGACAAAGCCAGAGTGTCCATGCGGTCCGGACATCCGGAGGTTGTAGCTGCACGCAGCAGGGCAGTGTTGTTTTCGTCAGGACTGACGATAACGTAAATGACGACGTCAACGCCCCTTTTTCCAGGACTAAGACGGACTAAAACTAAATACACTCAAATAATTCGGGACAAGACTGACGCTGACGAGCTAATTAGCTCTGTTTGACGCGATGACGATGACGAGACGTGTTTGTGTTATCGCTGACAAGACGAGGGTAGACGAACATGTTAGTGGATTGACGAACAAAGTTTTAAATGCATGAAAATGTTCGCCAATAATGTCACTGCTCTCGCCTCTATCCTCCTCTCCTTTCCTTGTTGGTCACGCCCATCTGCATGCATGCACATTGCACACACACACACACACACACACACACACCGTCCCATTTCGACTCCGTGTTTTCTTCAGACAATAACATCACCAGACTGGGGGAAGCCACGCCGCTGCAGATCACTTTGCTTGTCCCCGTGGATTGGAAATAGGATTTAAAAGGCTATCCGATGATAGCGTGGATTACAGCACACTTGTGTGCAATTATTCAACAAAGAATTCACATATCACCGCGCCTCGTCAAGACTCCAGTATCGGCTCAATGCGAAACATGTTGCACCTAGCCTAGCCTGGAAGCTAACGTTACGTCAATCAACAACTGTAGCTCTGGTCGATAGCGTAGTTAGGACTCAGGAGTTCTATGGTACTTAATTTGATCCTTTCCCCTCACTCACACCCGCGGAAGTGCAGGCTGTGCAGCCCCTCGTTTTTAACATAAAAAAAGATGTGAAAGCCTACTTTCCTCCTTCTAACACTATGGATCAGAGCTAATGTTATTCCAACTCCCAGTAGCAGTTCAAGTACCCGACCAGATGACATGGTTTCTAATTCTAACTAAACGGTTATGGCCAAATAAAATGTAAAATCTCCTATGGCTGTTACTGTATGTCCACGGAAGAAACAGAGGTGTTTTCTTATGGTCAACTCATGTCACATATTTGCTGCACCAATTGAAGCCCCCCCACCAACCCTGTGGAATCCATACCCCCAAAACTCTCAGAGACATGCCCCCACCATCCAAAACCTTCAATATTACTTACCCCAGATATTTATTTTTATTTACTTAGTGTTTTTTCCTTTAATAAAGTTGTTTTTGATTTATCATGTCCCCCTTGTAAAGCATTTTTGGGTACTCAGAAAAGCTCTATATAAATTATTAATTTTGAGATATTATTACTACAAAAACAATGTTTTATTGCTTAAACTTATGTATTCACTATTCATTGATTCACTAGTATACCAAAATCCATAAAAAATGGCTCTCACAGTTCTTGGGTCAAATAATGATATGCGATTAAAATGCGATTAATCGAGATGAATTAACTACAAAGCCTCTGATTAATTAGATTTTTTTTTAATCGAGTCCCAGCTCTAATTAATACCTGTACGCTATAGACATTTTATTTAAAGACATTTAAAAAAAATTGACAAACTGGACTAAAACCTTTTACTAAAATGACTAAAACTGACTAAAACCCTTAGGAGTTTCCGTCGACTAAAACTATCAAGGATAGAAATGACTAAGACTGACTAAGACTAATTAAGCATTTTTCCAAATGACTAAGACTGACTAAGACTAATTAAGCATTTTTCCAAAAGACTAAGACTGACTAAATCTAAAAAATGCCTGCCAAAAACAACACTGCAGCAGGGTGGAGGAAGCACGGCTCAACTTTGAGCACGAACCAACCGTGGAGAGACGTGTTGTACTGAATGAAGCCAAGCAGTTTCTCTTCAGTACATACGACACCATAAAAGGAGTGGAACTGATGGAGAGCGTACAGAGAGTGCAGGCAGCGCATGGTGAACGGCAATATGGGGAGGCCTGGAAAGTCATCAATGAGATGACTGGGCGGAAAAGAGCTAAGGAGGGACAGGTGGAGGGACACAGCCCAGAGGACAGGGTGACTACCTGGTTCGGCCACTTCCAGGGGCTCCTGGGTACAGCAGAGGATGGAGTTGAGGAGGATGTGCCGGCAATCCTCCAGGGCCTGGACATCGAAGATGGTCCCTTTACGTCCAGTGAGCTTTCCAAGGCGAAATCCACAGTGAGGGAGGGCAAGAGTGCTGGGCCAGATGGCATACCCCCAGAGGTCCTAAAGAACTGTGACCTTGATGACCTCACCCTGGAGTTTTGCAACCTGTCACTAATGTACAACAAACAGCCTGAAATATGGTCTCTGTCCAACATCATTCAAGTGCCTAAAGCTGGGGACCTCTCAAAGCCAGACAACTACAGAGGCATCAGCCTCACTGCAAAGATTTACAACAGAATGATACTAAACAGGATACGGCATGCCATCGACCCTCTCCTGAGAGAGAACCAAAATGGCTTCAGAGAGAGGAGAACTACCGTAGCACAGATCTTGGCACTGAGGAGAATGATTGAGGAGGTGAAGAAGGATAACTTGACTGCTGTACTCTGCTTCATCGACTTCAAAAAGGCGTTTGACTCGATTCACAGAGGCACAATGGTGAAGATCCTTAAGGCCTACGGTGTCCCTCCCAACTTGCTCCGGGCAATAGAGTCCATGTATGCAAGAACAAGGGCCAAGGTGGTGACCCCAGATGGTAACAGCGAGGAGTTTGATATCCGGGCCGGGGTAATGCAGGGGGATACCCTAGCCCCTTTCCTCTTCATCATAGTCCTGGACTATGCACTCAGGAAAGCCATCAGTGGACGAGAGCAGGATCTTGGCTTTACCCTAACTCCAAGGAGGTCAAGACGACATCCCAAGGTAGTCCTGACAGATCTGGACTATGCGGATGACATCGGCCTGCTCTCCGACAGCGTGGAACAAGCTCAGGAACTCCTGAACAGTGTGGAGCTGGAGTGTGCCAAAGTTGGCCTTAGGCTAAATGCCAAGAAAACTGAGGTCATCACCTACAACATCTCACCGGAACATCCACCTCTCACAACAGCAGGAGGCACGGTGCTGAAGGAAGTCAAGGACTTCAAGTACCTGGGCTCATGGGTCAACTCAACCGAGCAAGATCTGAAAGTGAGGAAGGCACTTGCATGGAGGGCCCTGAATGGCATGAACAGTGTTTGGAACTCCAATCTCCCCCGACAAATCAAACTCAGCTTCTTCTACGCAACAGTGGAGTCTGTTCTCCTATACGGCAGTGAATGCTGGACCCTGAAGCCAACCCTGGAGAAGTCCCTTGACGGGTGCTACACCAGAATGCTGCGTGCAGTACTTAACATCAGCAAGACTGTACATGTCACTAACATGACTCTGTATGAGGGACTACCGAGGGTGAGCCAGAAAATAGCAGCCAGGAGAATGAGACTAGCAGGACACTGCCAAAGGCATCAAGAACTGCCAGCCAGCAAACTGGTGCTCTGGGAACCAACACACGGGCATCGATCACGAGGACGCCCCGCGCTAACATACGTGGATGTACTCAAGAGCGATGCAGGAGTGCAAAGTACCAACGAACTGGCCGGATGTATGGAGAACCGAGATGACTGGAAACGACGATGGAGGGCTCGTCTGAGGACGACCTAGAGAGATAATCAACTTCAAAAAACAGGAGATCTACAAGATGTAATACGATTGGCTCAGGGTGACGTTGGGGGTGGATGACGACACTCACCTCGTCAGGAGCGTTTATATAAATGCAGGTGGAGGCGACGACATCCTTATCGTCTATACATTGACTTCCTTATTGCATTTACATTGACTCTTGTGCTGCTTTGAACAGTTAATCCATGCGAGATCTCGTGCTGTCCGAGTTGGCGTGGCGCCGCCGAGTGTACATCATCGCCGCCGTACTCCTGCTGCTGTGTCTCCTGGGGGTCCTCACCCTCGTGGCCTATCGTCACGGCTGGCCACGCTACAACACCAGCGGCCGGACAGGCGTGCCCTGTCCCACCGTCCCCGCTATCCCTGACTACGTGCCCGGTACAGCTGGTGGGACGGTGGACGTCCCCGGTGGGAAGAATGAAACCTCGGCTGAGGTACTAAAGCGAGGATTGTGTCCAAAATTCTGGTACCTGTTCAATGGCCGTTGCTACAAGTATGTAGCTACACGTTATACCTGGGGCCAAGCAGAGTGGAACTGCAGAGTGGAAGATGCCAACCTGGTGTCCATCCACAGTGGTGCGGAGCACAACTTCGTCACCGACCTGATCAAGAACTTTGCCTCAAAACAAGGCCCTACCTGGATTGGACTGACTGACATTCACACGGAGGGTAGATTTATGTGGTCTGATGGGGGCAAAGTGGACTTCACCATGTGGCATGACGGAGAGCCAAACAATCAAGGTGGAAATGAACACTGTGTGGAGACAGTTAAATGGCGAAAGGGAACTAAATGGAATGATCGGCCATGTCATGGTGCTTTTCCTTCGGTTTGTGCATCTCGTAGGGATTGTTAAGACTGAGTTGTGTTCTGAACCCAAATGCAACCACTCAGGAGACAGGAAGACAATTAAACACTTTATTGTCCAAATTGAGCAGGATAATGACAATGTATAGTTATATATATAAATCCATATAAATACATAAATACTCTTATCATATAAATAGGTAGATATGTATCTATGAGGATATATATAATATAAAGCTATACCTAGGGGAAATCCAAGAGAGTAGTCGGGGACGAGCTTGTAGATCGGCAGCCAAACAAACAGTCCTTGAACAAAGTGGTGACGAGATCCAGGCGTGGCACGGCAGATAGCCAGGCCAGGTGTTTCTATGGGAAGATCTGGCGAGGAGTGGAGGGAAGGCAGGGTTCTTGAAGACTCTGGTGATCATGGTTGAATGGAAACAGGTGTGCAGTGCCACACCCAGGCAGCTCGTCAGAGGGGGAGGGGAACACAGAGGTGGACATGACTAGGTGGAAGAGCGGTGATGGCGCAGTGGGTTGTGCCCAGGAACGCCAGAAGTGGAAGGTTGGGGTGGAGGGTTCGAACCCGGGTTCGGGACCGTAACAGGACCCCCCCCTCTACGGGAGCCTCCTGGCGACCTGCCAGGCGCATCAGGCTGGTCTCGGTAGAACTGACGTAGAAGCTCGGGGTCCATGATGAGTTTCCGGGAAACCCAACTGCGCTCCTCCAGCCCATACCCCTCCCAGTCAACGAGGTATTGGAATCCACGACCCCGGCGGCGCACCTTGAGGAGCCGCCGCACCGTCCACTGCGGATGCCCATCGACCATCTGTGGGGGTGGGGGGGTAGGGGGTGGAGGTGTCAAGGGGCATGAGGAGACAGGCTTTATCTTGGAGACGTGGAAGACTGGATGGACCCGCTTCATGGAGGAGGGGAGTCGGAGGCGCACTGCAACCGGATTGACAATGTGCTCAATAGGGAATGGTCCTAGGAACCGGGGCGCCAGCTTCCGGGACTCCACCTGCAGCGGAAGGTCAGAGGATGAGAGATACACCTGCTGACCCACTCTGTACTGCGGTGCCTTGGTGCGCCGACGGTTGGCTCCCCGGCAAGCACGGGTGTTGGACCTCAGTAGAGCTGCATGGACAGTCTTCCACACTCTGCGATTACGTCGAAGATGGGCTTGAACTGAAGGGACTGCAACCTCAGTCTCCTGGGCCGGAAACAGGGGAGGCTGGTACCCTAAGTAGCATTCAAAGGGTGACATACCGGTGGCGGCACTGACGTGGGTGTTCAGTGAGTATTCAACCCAGGGCAGGTCCTTACTCCAGGAGGACGGATGGAGAGCAGAGGCGCATCGGAGGGCCCCTTCCAGACTTTGATTGGCCCGCTCTGCTTGTCCATTTGACTGGGGGTGATATCCAGAGGAGAGGCTGATGGTGGCACCGATGCCCTTACAGAAAGCCCTCCAGGCCTGGGAGGTAAACTGGGGGCCACGGTCACTGACGATGTCCGCTGGGAGTCCATGAAGGCGGTAAACGTGTTCCATCAGTAACTCTGCCGTCTCCTTGGAAGAAGGGAGCTTAGGGAGAGCTATAAGGTGCACAGCCTTGGAGAAACGGTCTACCACCGTGAGGATAACGGTGTTGCCCATGGAGGGGGGAAGGCCGGTGACGAAATCCAAAGCGATATGCGACCAAGGACGACCAGGGACAGGAAGGGGATGCAAGAGACCAGCAGGGGACTGATGGGATGACTTGCCTCGAGCGCACACCGTGCAGGCGGTGACAAAACTCCGGACATCTGCCGCCAAAGTAGGCCACCAGAACCACCGGCGTACGAAGGAGAGGGTGCGGTTGACTCCTGGATGACAAGCCACCCGGCTGGCATGGCACCACTGGAGGACCTGGGATCGAACAGCATCAGGAACGTACAGTCGGTTTGGGGGTCCAGTTCCTGGGTCAGGCTGCGTGCGCTGAGCTCTCCTGACCGCTGCCTCCAGACTAGTGGTGACCACTCCAATCACTTGGGAAGCGGGGAGTATGGTGTCCGGGGTAATGGGGACTCTCTCCGCTGAGTGAATCCGAGACAGTGCGTCAGCCTTAGCGTTCTTGGAACCTGGCCGGTACGTCAGAGTGAAGTTGAACCGGCCGAGGAAAAGGGCCCAGCGTGCTTGACGAGAGTTCAGCCGCCTGGCCGACCGGATGTAAGTGAGATTCTTGTGGTCGGACCAGACAATGCTGGGATGCTCTGCACCCTCCAACCAGTGGCGCCACTCCTCGAAGGCCTCCACAACAGCCAGGAGCTCCCTGTTGCCGATGTCGTAATTCTCCTCAGCCGGGGTGAACCGGCGAGACAAGAAAGCACAGGGATGCAGTTTCTCATCTGAGTTAGACTGTTGTGAGAGAACTGCCCCAATGCCAGTGTCAGAGGCATCCACCTCCACTACGAAGGGCTTAGAGGGATCAGGGTGGAGCAGGATGGGTGCAGATGTGAATCGCCTCTTAACTCATCCATCGCTTTTAAGAAGTGCCAAAAAGTCCCTAAGCGCCAGTCTCTATACATTTTTTTTTTTTTGGTCCAATGTTATACCCGTCTGAAAAAGACGATAAAGACGTCGTTGGCGCTGTGGGAGTTGCTAAAAAAGCAGTCAATTAAGTCGTTGGCAGACATTGAGTTAAGGGCGTCGAAGGCGGCGCTGGCTGCAGGTCAAAGTAGGCCACCAGAACCACCGGCGTACGAAGGAGAGGGTGCGGTTGACTCCTGGATGACAAGCCACCCGGCTGGCATGGCACCACTGGAGGACCTGGGATCGAACAGCATCAGGAACGTACAGTCGGTTTGGGGGTCCAGTTCCTGGGTCAGGCTGCGTGCGCTGAGCTCTCCTGACCGCTGCCTCCAGACTAGTGGTGACCACTCCAATCACTTGGGAAGCGGGGAGAATGGTGTCCGGGGTAATGGGGACTCTCTCCGCTGAGTGAATCCGAGACAGTGCGTCAGCCTTAGCGTTCTTGGAACCTGGCCGGTACGTCAGAGTGAAGTTGAACCGGCCGAGGAAAAGGGCCCAGCGTGCTTGACGAGAGTTCAGCCGCCTGGCCGACCGGATGTAAGTGAGATTCTTGTGGTCGGACCAGACAATGCTGGGATGCTCTGCACCCTCCAACCAGTGGCGCCACTCCTCGAAGGCCTCCACAACAGCCAGGAGCTCCCTGTTGCCGATGTCGTAATTCTCCTCAGCCGGGGTGAACCGGCGAGACAAGAAAGCACAGGGATGCAGTTTCTCATCTGAGTTAGACTGTTGTGAGAGAACTGCCCCAATGCCAGTGTCAGAGGCATCCACCTCCACTACGAAGGGCTTAGAGGGATCAGGGTGGAGCAGGATGGGTGCAGATGTGAATCGCCTCTTAACTCATCCATCGCTTTTAAGAAGTGCCAAAAAGTCCCTAAGCGCCAGTCTCTATACATTTTTTTTTTTTTTGGTCCAATGTTATACCCGTCTGAAAAAGACGATAAAGACGTCGTTGGCGCTGTGGGAGTTGCTAAAAAAGCAGTCAATTAAGTCGTTGGCAGACATTGAGTTAAGGGCGTCGAAGGCGGCGCTGGCTGCAGGTGTCCAGGCAAAAGGACGCAGAGGCGACGTAAGAGCAGTGAGGGGGGCTGCCACCTTGCTGTAGCCTCGAATGAAGCAACGATAAAAGTTAGCAAAGCCCAAAAAACTCTGTAGCTGCTTCCTGTTGACCGGTTGGGGCCACTCAACAACAGTCTGGATCTTCCGTGGGTCCGGCCGAGTCTGCCCACCCTCTATGATGAATCCCAGAAACTCCACTGAGGGAGCATGGAAGGTGCACTTCACGGCCTTGATGAAGAGGCGGTTCTCCAGGAGGCGCTGGATGACTTGACGGACGTGTTGGACGTGTTCCTCAGCACTCCTGGAGAAGATCAGGATGTCGTCGAGGTAGAGAACTACAAAGATATCCAGCATGTCCCTCAGTACATCGTTCATCAATGCTTGAAAAACTGTGGGGGCGTTGGTAAGGCCGAAAGGCATGACGAGATATTCATAATGCCCCCGCGGAGTCTTGAACGCAGTCTTGAACTCATCCCCCTCGCGTATCCGAACGAGATGGTAGGCATTCCGGAGGTCCAACTTCGTAAAGATGGTAGCACCCTGCAGAGGTTCGAAGTTGGAACTGATGAGGGGGAGAGGGTACTTGTTCTTGACCGTGATCTTGTTAAGTTCTCTGTAGTCGATACACGGCCTGAGGTCTCCGCCTTTCTTCTTGACAAAGAAGAAACCAGCTGCCATCGGGGACCGAGAAGGTCGGATGAGACCCTCAGCCAAACATTCAGAGATGTATTTGTCCATGGCTCCCTTCTCAGGGAGTGACAAATTGTATAGCCGACTGGCGGGATAGGCTGCGTCCGGAAGGAGATCAATGCCGCAGTCGTAAGGGCGATGGGGAGGCAGAGAACGGGCTCGGTCTTTACTGAACGCCTCACCAAGGTCATGGTAAGCGGATGGAACAGTAGACAAGTCAGGAGGAGAGGGAGTTTCAGAAGGAGACCCTGTGGCGGAGGAAGTTGCAGCACGGAGACACCGGGCATAGCAGGTGGTGCTCCAACTGAGGATGCGGCCTCTACCGTAGTCCACATGGGGTACATGCAACTCCAACCAGGGTCGGCCTAAGATGAGAGGAGTGCCAGGGGACGGTAACACATGTAAGCGGATCTCCTCGACATGGTTACCGGACAAGGTCATCTTGAGGAGTTGAGTCTGGTGTGTAATAAGGCCAATCCTGTGTCCATCCAGAGCAAAAGCAGGAATGGGTTCAATCAGGGCGATTCAATTCAATTCAATTCAATTTTATTATAGTGTCAAATCACAACAAGTTGTCTCAAGACACTTTACAACCAACAAAGATCCACCCAGAGCAAGCAACATTGCGACAATGGTAACGAAAAACTCCCCTTTAGGAAGGAACGTCAGGCAGAACCCGACTCTAGGGTGGGCGGCCATCTGCCTCGACCGTGTCGGGGGGGGGGGGGGGGATAGAGGGAGAGAGAGAGAGATAGACAGAGAGAAAAGACAGAATAGGCAGGTGGGCTCCGTGGAGGGGTCTGGTCCACATCTGGTCCAGGTCGATGAGGGGAATGTTAGCCTCACAGGCCAGTTGATGGTCAATGAAACTCTCATCGGCACCAGAGTCAATGAGGGTGCCGACTGAGAGTGTCCCTCCATGCCAGGAGAGATGGACCTCAAATTTGTCAGGGCTAACGGATGAGGGGGAACGAGAGATTCGGCTCAGCTGGAGTCCCCTGGTCTCCGATGAGCCTAGTCTTTTGGCAGCCTAGGGCAGCTGTCCCTTGAGTGGCCCCTCTGCCCACAATACATGCAGAGGCCGCGGGTCCTGCGGTGTTCCTTCTCCGCAGCAGACAGACGCATTCTGCCCACCTCCATTGACTCTGCACCAGTGGCAGAGTCTGTAAGAAATGTCTCAGAGGAACAAGAGGTGCTGCTGTTCTGAATGGGGGTTAAGCGGGAGGAGCCTTGATGTGCCTTGGTCTTCTTGCGCTCACGGAGACGTTCGTCGACATCAATGGCAAGACTGATGAGCTTATTGAGGTCGGTGGGCTTGTCTCTAACCAGCTCGTCTTTCAGTGCCTCCGCGAGACCCTCTCTAAAGATGCAGCGCAGCGTAGAATCGGCCCACCCTGTGCTGGCCGCAAGCGTACGGAACTCAATTGCATAGGCGGCAACAGTGCGGGAGCCCTGCTTGATATGTAGCAGCTGGGATCCTGCATCGGGACCAGCGATGGGGTGGTCAAACACACTCTCGAACTCCTCCTCAAAGTTGGCATAGTTGTGCCTTGCCCCCGGGTTGGAGCTCAAGAAAGACTGGACCCAACGAAGTGCCTCACCAGTGGTGTGGGTGGCAATGTAGGCTACCCTGGCTGCGTCAGTAGAGAACATGCTGGGCTGCAGGTCAAAGACAAAGTTGCACTGCAACATGAATCCCCGGTAGCCTGTGAATGACCCATCAAAAGGCTGGGGGCTAGCCAGGTTAGGCTCCCGGCCAGGCTGGGCGACAGGCCCAAGAGTGGGAGGTGAGATAGCAGCGGAAGCTACTTGAACTGGTGGGGCTGCGGCACACAGAGCAGCTAACTGGTCGCACATGTTCTTCATCTGGGCTAGTAGTGTCTGCTGTTCGCTGGCTACTAGTAGTAGCTGTTGTGACTGGGTCTGCTGCTCACCAGCCATGCTATGCATCATTGTAGAGGCCTCCTGAAGCAACCGGGCGTGGTCAGCAAGCACCCTGTCTTGGCGCTGGATAGCAGCCAAAGGGTTAAGTGAAGAGGCCTGCTCTGGAGCCTTACCTCCTGAGGGTGCTGGGTTCATGTTGGCCAGATCTTCTGTTAAGACTGAGTTGTGTTCTGAACCCAAATGCAACCACTCAGGAGACAGGAAGACAATTAAACACTTTATTGTCCAAATTGAGCAGGATAATGACAATGTATAGTTCACCCATTCTTGAGATAAGGGACAAAACTTTTTTCAAACTGGATTTTTTTTTTTTTTAAGATACATTCAAATCAAATAGATGTATTTGTAGACACAGGTCTCAACTACCAATCTTGAGAAGGAACAGGTTTTTCGCATAACATTTCTTTCTAAAATGGGACATTTATGCACTTAATACCTGATTCATGTCAACTCCGTCAGACACACTAAAATCCCATTTAATTGAATTTGATCATTTCAACAATAATATAAAGTCCTCAGTTATCTTATAATGGCTTTCAGTAATCAAGTTAAGTAATACAAATCTTTTAATATTGTTTTGTTCCAATATCACACTATTATGAAATATCCAATTTCTCAAATCCGTCATTTCAAGCTTTATTTTCAATATTATAACATGAAAACCCATGTAAAAAAAAAAAAAATCATCATTACGTATCATTTCAGTTGGTGTTTCAATACATAAGCACAAAAGATTTGACATCGAATTTTCTATTTCTTTGGAAATTAACAAAAACATCACGGGACGAACGTCTGACGGAGTTGACGAACATCTGACGGAGTTGACAAGTTTAACTGATTTAGGTTCTAGACCACCTAGGATCTTGATTCTGGTGACTAATCCCACATTTTCAAGGATGAGGAATAAAGTGGTACTATTTAGATTTGCCCTGTGACCATGGCAGCCATTTTTCAAAATGGCCGCCACCTGCTGTTATTTTACAATAACTCAAGTTCTACACCACCTAGGATCTTGATTCTGGTGACTAATCATACACTTTCAAGGATGTGGGATACATTGGTACTATTTAGATTTGTCCCGTGACCATGGTAGACATTTTTCAAAATGGCCGCCAACTTTCTGTTATTTCCCAATAACTCAAGTTCTACACCACCTAGGATCTTGATTCTGGTGACTAATCATACATTTTCAACGATGAGGAATACAGTTGTACTATTTAGATTTATCCTGTGACCATGGATCGTAGACATTTTCAAAAATGGTGGACCTGCTATTATTTTACCAATTTAGTCAGGGAATATTATCAGAATAATATCAAATATGTGAATACATTTCTTACCAAGAATTTTCTTCACCAATGTTTGTTAAGGTGTCTACTAACATATACCACATTGGTTTCTATTGAACCACCCTAGGGGCATGTTTGACAGCTGCTGAAAGTTGGGTACCATCAACAACCAATATAAGGCTAAATGTTCTAAATTTCATTATGCTTTAGCATGTGGCATGTCAAACTAGGGGCTTTTCATGATTCTGGATCCATTCCGAGCATTAGTTTTTCACAAAAAACACTACGTTGGCTAAAAACGGCCATAGCCATCGTCACAGATGTGATGAGGTCAGCACATTTCGGCACATTTCGGCAAGTGGCTATGGCCAAACTAGGGGGTCTATGGCCAAACTAGGGGTCAAACTCCTTGGGCTAAATTCGGTGAGGTGAACAGTGAGCAGTGAACAGTGAGCGAAAGACTGAAGACAGAAGATCTGGCTTCAGGACTATCAGGCAGGATGTGCAGACACTGAAGGCATCAGTGTCTTTCTCTGTGTCCCCAGCATGTCAACCAAAGCAATGTTACCAAATCTAAGGAGCCTTCACCTCATGTCACCTGGGGCTGGGTGAGCAATCGTATCCTGTATCTAAACTCACAACTAAATACAGACACTTGGCCAGACTGCCGTTCGAAAGGGTCAAACCCCTCATCCTGATTGGGGAAGACCACCCGAACTAATCACACCAACCGAACAAGTGAGGTTGGGGCCTCCAGGTGGGCCAGCAGCCATCTGCACAAGACTGGGCTGGACCCTGCAGGACAGCAATCTCCAGCCAAGACAATGTAAGTTGACTATAACAGAGCCCCAGAACACAGAGCTCATGAGAAGGATGGAGAAACACTGGCAGGAGGCCACCAAGATACAATGCCCCAGAGACCCAGAGTGTGCCACCACTGGCAGTAAGGAGATCAACTGCTGCTGCAAAGATGTCATGAAAGGCAAGTCTCCACCAAAAAAAACCCTGAACCTAATCGGGGTGTCAAGAGACCAAAGTTTCTCCCCCACAGTTCCCTGCAGTGGCCAGTGAAGTCAAACTGTGCATCTGTACCTGAAAGGGACAAGTCAAAGGCCAGAAAGCCCACCTCCTTTTAATGTCCTGTCAGTAGCAACTCAACCTGCACCTGAAATAAGCCCTTACCTCTCCCAGAGAGGTAAGGGCTTGAAAATGTGATGATTAGTCGCCAGAATCAAGATCCTTGGTGGTCTAAAACTTGAGTTATTGGTAAAATAACAGCAGGTTGGTGGTCATTTTGAAAAACAATGGCTGCCATGGTCACAGGACAAATCTAAATAGTACCACTGTATTCCTCATCTTTTAAAATGTATGATTAGTCGCCAAAATCAAGATCCTAGGTGGTGTAGAACTTGAGTTATTGTAAAATAACAGCAGGTGGCGGCCATTTTGAAAAATGGCTGCCATGGTCACAGGGAAAATCTAAATTGTACCACTGTATCCCTCATCCTTGAAAATGTAGTCTTAGTCACCAGAATCAAGATCCTAGGTGGTGTAGAACTTGAGTTATTGTAAAATAACATCAGGTGGCGGCTCTTTTGTAAAATGGCTGCCATGGTCACCACGAGACAAATCTGTGATGGCCCTATAGCCAAAAATGTTCCTTAAGGCATGCTCTAACTGTGTGTTAAATTAGAATACTGCCCATTATTCAAAAACAATAATTTTATTGTTTTAGGAACACTTTTGTCAACTCCGTCAGATACATGTCAACTCCGTCAGACACAAAACCTGACGGAGTTGACGTCTGACGGAGTTGACAAAATTGCATTTGTTTTCATATTAACCCTCTGTAGTACAATGTAGCCATTTTGTTTTTGCTTAATTTGTTAGCTAAACCTAACCCCTAAACTAAAATAATAAACATTATTTTGGAATTCTTAACAAAGATCATAATAATGTGCAGACGGAGTTGACATGTAAAAGCTGTGACCACATTGATATCAACATTGTTTGTTTAAAATATCAAACAATTGAACGCTTGTCAGATCAGGTGCTCCACTGTTGCAACAAATATAAACGGGACTTGGAAAAGGAGTCTTCAGGCTAAATCTGTCGACAATATTTTCTGATTAATTTAAGACTTTAAAAAAAACCTGACGGAGTTGACGGAGACGTGGGACGAACATTTGATATGAGATATTTAATAGAAAATATAAATTTAAATTAACTGTGTATATTGTTTGCTATGTTGTTGACAATCTACTTTAATGTAGTATGTATATTTATGTGATTGTGACAGTATTAGACACTTTTTTGGCAGTTTGAAATTGTGGCCACTTGCTGGGGACAGGCTAAATACAGGCCTTTTTGGGTACAGGGCCTGCTTTTAACTAATTCAGATGGCATATGAAAACAATTATAATGAAATTAAGGGCATAATAATACACAACTGTATTACACTTAACTTTGCAAGTGCTTTTATTTTTATGAATTAATTTATTTTTAACATAAAATAAGTTTAAATTTTCCACTTTTGTCCCTCATCTCAAGAATGAGTGAGTTATATATATAAATCCATATAAATACATAAATACTCTTATCATATAAATAGGTAGATCTATATGTATCTATGAGGATATATATAATATAAAGCTATACCTAGGGGAAATCCAAGAGAGTAGTCGGGGACGAGCTTGTAGATCGGCAGCCAAACAAACAGTCCTTGAACAAAGTGGTGACGAGATCCAGGCGTGGCACGGCAGATAGCCAGGTCAGGCGTTTCTATGGGAAGATCTGGCGAGGAGTGGAGGGAAGGCAGGGTTCTTGAAGACTCTGGTGATCATGGTTGAATGGAAACAGGTGTGCAGTGCCACACCCAGGCAGCTCGTCAGAGGGGGAGGGGAACACAGAGGTGGACATGACTAGGTGGAAGAGCGGTGATGGCGCAGTGGGTTGTGCCCAGGAACGCCAGAAGTGGAAGGTTGTCGTGGAGGGTTCGAACCCGGGTTCGGAACCGTAAGGCGCCTGTCACACCTATCAGACAAGCGTGTAATCAATGTTTTATGGTTTCATCTGTCTTGTCGTTTGTCGCATCAATTGACCACAATGCTTTGCGGAATCTGGGCGGTGCGTGGGCGGTGCGAGGACATGCGGAAACAGATCCACGTGTTGCCCCTGTTGTTGTCCTTACGCTGTTAGCTGCGGGACACAGTAGCTAGTAGCTTGTTGGTTGTGTCAACGTGTTGCGTCTCCACTTTATCAGTACCACTACCACAGTAGGTGCCAAGTCTGGCACTGATTCCGTGTGTATGTATATAGCCTCCAGGTACGCAGACTAAGCATGGCATCATTGTGGAAAATTAATATTTTCTGTTATCAACGACTCCATTATTTTTAATAAAGCGCATCCATTTTACCACAACACACGACTTGCTGCATTTCAGGCTGTTAGCCATGGGGCGCCTGGGCGCACGGCTCTCTCCTCTCCTGCAGTCAGACCGTTCAGCGTTACTTCAGGAGAGGAGACGACAGATTGCAGTGGACACCTCGATGTTAATGTTATTAAAAAAAATGAGAGAAAAAAAAGGGGGGGAATCATAACATTTCATGCCCAAAATGATTGTTTGGGAGTAGCATTTTCAGAAATATAAGTCATGGCTACGACTCTTTCATAATCTCCAGTCCAATGCGCACTGCCCATGCGAACTGAAAACATGTTCATTCATATTAACAGTTTTATTTTATTTTAACAACCAAATCATATGGAATGGTTTGAAGAAACTTCACGGAGTCGACGTGACACCTGAATTATTTGATAGCTTGCATGCAATCTCTTTTGATATGCTACTGTACTGTTTCTGCAGTTTATAAGTAGCTCCGGTCCATTCTGTCAATGCAGGGTGTGCGTGTGCGTGTGTACACGATAAATATCTAGTACATTTGTATATTCACGTACAGTCGTACAAGTAGGCTACACAGCATAGGCACTCAGATCATAACACAGGGCAGAATCATATAAGCATTAGGAGTGAAAATGCATGCACCTTGAATTATAACGTTTGTTTTAATTTTCTGTTCGGCCACGACGGGCAGGGATTATATTTTCCTGTTGAATTGCTTACTGGAACAGACCAAACTACTTTACTTAACAATAAAATAATTTTCGTTAATACGAAAGTGCATAGGCTTTCCTCTTCCGTGTCTGCACTATGCAGAAAAAAAACAACAGACTCAGAGTGTGAAAAGACCGCCCAGTGCAGCGTAACAAACGGACCTTCTCTCCTATTGGTTGGCGGGTAAACCCAACCCTTTTTGTCTTGTCTGAGGTGCCGCCCTGTTCTCCAGCTTGTCGCCTACAAAATGTTTTGTGTCTTGTGTCTCGCCCCCCCCCCCCCCCCCCATCCCCATGAAACACGTTTGTCTGATGAGACCACGTGACTCCCATTAGAAATGCATTGGGAGCTGTCTTGTCTGATGCTTTTCATCAGACAACCATAAGACACTTGTCTGATAGATGTGACTGCGGCCTAACAGGGATGTGTGTCCCTAAAGACTTTATCGTCTGATAAAGTATGATTAAGAGTGTAATAAATTGAGCCAGCAATGGAGTAAGACGCGTGTGGAAGAGCTCCTGCCAGACCCCTTTTAAAAGTATTATTTTACGGTATATTATTTTCACTGCCGGTGTGGAAACAGTTCAGCAAGTCTGAGTGCTACCAGGGCCTACTACAAATCAGGGTACATGGTCCGACGGAATCTCCGCAAGTACCGATACACAGGCCCCGAGCCAGAGGACTCCTCGGAGCAGAGTACCACTGAGACCGGAGAACACCCACCCAGCCCGGGGGAGGAGCCGAAGATGGACACAGAGCGGACATTTCCTCTATACTAAATCTGAGCTAAAGAGTGTGTTTTCTGAAGAATTCAAGTCGCTAAGGGATGAGTTACAACGCGAGCTACAGGAGCTTAAAAACAACACGGCATCCATCCGGTCTGACGTGGATTCCATGAAGACTATGCTGTTC
The DNA here is from genome assembly GCF_963924005.1 of Protomyctophum bolini. Lineage (NCBI taxonomy): Eukaryota > Metazoa > Chordata > Actinopteri > Myctophiformes > Myctophidae > Protomyctophum > Protomyctophum bolini. The sequence continues at coordinate 3,277,726 of NC_137865.1, forward strand.
CGATGGAAGCTATGGTGGCTAACCTCGCAGCGGAGCTGGAAGAATTAAAAGAGAAATGCAATGATATTGAATCGAGGATGCGTAGGTCAAATAGTCGTGTGGTAGGAATGGGTGAGACGCCGGGTTCGCGTAGCCCTACTGCCATTTCCAAACTCCTGAAAGATCTCATAAACGACCAAAAAGAGTTCCTGGTAGACCGCTCACACAATGAGAGACGGGAAGCCGCGGGTCATTGTCGCAAAGCTCCACTACGACCAGGACTGTGTTGAGGTCCTACGCAAGGCGCGACAACATGGGCCGTATGACTATAAAGGGCAAAAAATCTGCATCTTCCCAGACCGAACAGCGAGGGACGCCAAGACCTTCGCCTCCTACAAAGACGTCCGACTTCGTCTTCAAAACCAAGACAATGTACGGTACGGATTTGTACATCCGAGCCGTTTCCTCATCACACTCAACGGAACCGCCACCAGGGAATTCAAAGACCCAGTGAAGTCAATGGAATATGTCAGTAACAACATCATCCCCACAACAACAGAGGCTGCTGCTGGATCTCTTGACTCTACTTTATGTGGCTCACTCTATTCTTTTTGCCCTCGTAACATATGCGGTAGGCCTACTGACTAGCTATATTTTCTATTTCAGGTAAAGGACACTTTAATGACACTTTATGCCTATTTTTCTTTTTTTAACTCTCCCTCTTTGATTTTTATAACAGATTAGATTGTATTGACCTCGTTTATTGCTTTTTTCTTTACTGATGAGATGGTCTAGACTAGACTAACATGAACAGCATTATATTTACTGTCTCTTGTTCTCTGCCCTACTAGGCTTAAGCGCGTATATGACCGACTGTCACATGACAGACTGGTGAATACCCAGCTAACATTTCCCCGCTAGCTACCGCCTCCCGCTGTCGCCTTCACAGCGTAGCACGCCCGGGCTGGCTTGGACTTCCCCCCGCTGTCCGCGCGTCAAACGATCGCGATCAGTTACTTTTTAATGCGATCGTGAATTTACAGCGATTTACAGTCCCTCCTCACGCTGACAAAAGGCTTGCCTCCCCCGCCCGTCTCTCTCTCTCTCTCAGACAAGGATGTGCATTATATGTATAAAATACATAATTTTTTAACTATTGAATATAATTAAGTGGATTCTTCTTATACTTCTTCTTCTTGCGGTTATATTTATTATTATTATTATTGTTGTTGTTATTAATAATAATAATAATATGTACCTGCAGACTAGTAATTGTAACTTTAGTTCAGGCTAGCCTACCTAGCCTGGAGCCGAGGCTTTACCCGGCATGCATTGCAGTGTTGTTGTTTTTGTTGAATCGACGTACGGGGGTGGAGGCAGTCGCAGAAGACAAGACTCTCCAACAAATGCTTATATTAGTTCTTACACAGTTTTTCTCCGGAGAAATTCAGTTGAAAGGTCAGTGTATTTTTATATCCGATATCTACCGTGTGTAGTGTAATTGCCCGTGTTAGAATCGTTTCGATCTTTATCTGTGTATGTTTCCCTCTAGCTAGCTAGCCTAGCTACCTGGGCAATCTATTGTTTGGACGAGGGGATAAGGTTAGCATTAGCAAACGTATAACTCATGCTATTTTAACAGGTAACTTCTTATTGTGTTGATAAGTCCTTAAACACAATTATTCGAATTAGATAAGATTTGATACGTTGCTTGTGTAGACTACATAAACAGCATTTAGCTGTAAATCACATTTTTTGTCATTCTTTGTTTTAGAACTTCTCCTATGGTACCACATCAATACAGCATGGGGTCTGTGTGTATGTGGGGTCTGCAAGGCTAAATCTTCGTCAAATGTCTGTCTTGCAAATGTAAAAAATATCACATAGTAGGCTAATGTTTAAAACAGACTTTTTTTGTTATTCTATTATAGGTGCAGATGCAGTGACCAAAATGAGCATTGCCATGCAGGTACGTTCTGAGCCATTTCTTTTACTCTTCTCTCTGTTGTCTCCTCTAAAGGAACTTTGCTAGGCCACAATTGCAAATAAAGATTTGTCTAATTACAACACATTTTGATTTAATTTTTGTCATTTTAGTCATTTTGTTGTTTTATTCTAAGCCTGATTTTTACACTTGGTTGCATGCTGAATATAGCTGGTCTACAAGCTCGCAGCACATTGTGTGCTTGTAGATCTTCTGTTTTCATCAAATTGATTTTTATGTACATACAATGTTTACCATTTTGTTGTTACTGTGATTTCAGACACAGGACTTGGATCTGTTGGGCGTACAAACGGTAAGAACATTTCTACCACTGAATTAAGGTTGCATGCTACAAGCTCTCTTGCCTCAAGTTTGCTGTTACATTTGAAAGAAATTTGACTTGAATTTGATTTCATTTTACAGACAAGGTGACATGCTGTACAGAGCTGAGACATCGTTCTTTAATTTAAGGTAATTGTTCATTTTACCAAGGACAGAAAATTGGCACCCAACAATGTGTAACTGTGTACCATTGTTACCATCATAACATTTTAAATGACTGAGGTGTATTATGATGAGTACTGTGGCACTCTGTGCCACACTATGAGCTTGTAGATCTGCTATTTTTCAACAGATAACAGCTTTTAAAATAATGTTTAAAACCTATGAGGCGACACAGATGCGTCCTCAGGTCTAAATGGGTTAAGGCAGTGGTTCTCACAGCCATCAAAACGTTATCCCACAATAATTTATTTAATTAATTCTGTGATTTCAGACGAACTTTCGCTGGAGGAAGACCTATCGACTTCAAATGCAACCTCTGCTGGAAAGGCTACCACCAGTCGGGTTTCCCTGACCCTCTACTATACGCAACATCCAGACCTCAAGGAACGCACCCAGCTTTCCGTGCTCGGACATACAGACATGGGGACATACATACATTGCTACGCTCAGAAACTCCTGACTCCACTCAGAAGAGAATTGGTGTTTTAAAGACTTAAGCACTTACACTTGAGAACTGATGTCTTCTAAATCCTCACAGATTTTAGTTAAAACATTTGCTGCAAAATAATATATATTTACAGATTTGTGCCACATTTTCACGATGTTTCAAAATTAGCAAATCTACAAACTCGTTTTCAACAGCTTACAGCTTTTTAAATAATGGTTAAAGTGGCTAAAACCAGGGGATCTTGGACTTCAGTGACAGGGACCTGGGGTCTGAGAGCCGGAGACGTTGGACAGGGTGCATTTTGGAACTTCTGCTGGCGGCCACCACCAGTCAGGCTTCATAAAGGAAGGAAACGGACAGGCACGGCAGGCAGCTCATCAAATGGTGGTCCGTGGCTCAAATGGTGAATAACTTTGGCATGAAAAGGGTTCAAACCCACCGCTATAGGGGTTTCCAAATGGACTCTTGAATGTATGCTGCACGATTTCTTGCTCAAAAGGTGAATCTCGATTGTGTGTTCTGTTTATTGCTGTGTAACTGTTATTGCAACATTACTGGGCCTACATAACTAACTCCACACAGAATAGACTTGGTGTTTTATAGAAATTAAACTTGAACTGATTCCACAAAATGTCTTCTAAATCCTCGCAGATTTTAGTTAAAACGTTCACTGTGTTTGGGCCACATTTTAGTATTAGCAAATCTACAAGCTTGTGAGCTTGTAAATCTGCCAACAATCTAACAGCTTTTAAAATTATGGTTAAAGTGTTTGAATGGTATGACTGTTTTCTGAAAAGCCTAGATGTTTCTGTATCATTGGTGTTCAAACGATTTACTCCAATCTGAAAATATGTTGTTCCAGGGACCGCGCTACGAGCTTGTAGGTCTGCTATTTAGTTTTATCCTGAAAATGTGCAAATCTTTGAATATATATTGTTTCAGAGCAAACGTTTTTAAACTCATCTTTGCTTCTGGGTAGTCCCTGGAACAACATATTTTCAGATACTGTAGGTGTCTGCGGCCAATTTCATAATATTTCTGGGGTCCTTGACATAACATAATTTGAGAACCACTAATATAGAAACATAGGTTTTTCAGAAAACTGTGGAAATGTGGACACAATCTTATCCAACATGTTCTGGTGGTTTCAGGAAAGTTGGTGTTTTATAGATTTTAGAAGCCAGTGGTTCTCAGAGTGGTCTTAAAGTGCATTCTCAGCAAAATGACATAAAAATCAACCACTTGTATTCTAAACTTGGTTGTTTACATATTTTTTCTATGTGCCTAAATGATTTCATTGTAACCTTTTTTTTTCCTAATAAAGAAACAAAATTAAGTATACATTTGCTGCTTTATTATGTTTCTATAAATATGTGGGAGGGAGGTGAGCATGGGGGAGGATCGAGGGGTGCGGGGTCATATGGGGGGGGGGGGGGGGGGGGTGTCATAAGACAGCTCCACGCTGTCCTGCTGCTGCCGTCGTAGCTGACGTTCGAGTCGCGGCAGAGAAGCGGGGCGCCGGCTACACGCGCGTCGGCGCGCACGGCACACGCTGATCAAGAACGACGCGGCCACATCGTGCGACGCGCCCGGCGGAGGACACGATCGGCGGCGCGCGGCGACCGCCTCCCGCAGGCGGCGCGCCATAACTTGCTAGCTGGGTAGGAGCAGAGAATCAGAACCATATAATTAACCCTGCACGGGATGGAAAAGGAGTAACACTACGACCCCAGTACACGGCGGAGAAACCGGAGCGGGAGCGCTCGTCCCCAGCTGAGTATAGCGAATATACTTCCCGTGTTTATTGAATCCCACAGGGCAGAAGACAGACTGTGTTTAATCACGTTCTCGTTGAAGTCCAGAGACTTGGTCCCGAGACGACAGACCATCGTGCGGAGAGAAAGAGGAACTGAACTGAACATAACTGTCTATACCTGCTCTGCCTTGAATGTCATGAAAGTGATGGCTAAAACCTCTGTTTGTTGAACTGACTTTTGTGATTAAACGCCTTGGAATAGGCAAACGTCTTTCTGTCTCCTGGGTGTGTGTACCAGTCGCCACAACGTGCCTATAACATTTTCACTCTAGGAAAGGAGAGCATTGACTGACAGTTTTCTATTTTATTTTTTTATCTTTATTTTTGTATATTTTTTCTTGATCATTCAACGTCCTGTACAATTTTACAATTTACAATTTAGGCATTTAGCAGACGCTCTTAATCCAGAGCGACTTACATTAAGCAAGAACAAAAGCATGGGAATACATCACATAAAGACATTTATCATGAAACATGCATAAGCTAAGAAAGTAACAGTGGAATATCTATAATGAAACTATACATATAAGCTATACATCTATACTACTATGCTACACATATGTACTATGACGTGCTATGACTACTAGAATTGCTATCTAAGGGGGTGGGGTAAGTGCTATGGGCCATGATGGAGTCTGAAAAGGTGGGTTTTCAGACTGCGGCGGAAGATTGGGAGTGATGCTGCAGTTCTGACTGCAATGGGAAGTGCATTCCACAGTTTTGGAGCCAGAAGGGAGAAGAGTTTGGGACGTGTGGAGCGTTGTCCCGGCGTTTTTAGTGAGGGTACTTCCAGCTTCCCTGCGTTGGCTGATCTGAGTGAGCGGGAGGGTTTGTAGGGTTCGATCATACTTGCAAGATATGGGGGAGCCATACCTTTGGTTGCTTTGAATGCCAGCATCAGGGTTTTGTATTCTGTGCGGGCAGCGACCGGGAGCCAGTGGAGGGAGCGGAGCAGGGGGGAGACATGTGAGAATTTTGGCTGGTTGAAGACCAAGCGAGCTGCAGCATTTTGGATCAGCTGGAGAGGCTTAAGTGCACATGCTGGTAGGCCAGTAAGGAGGGAGTTACAATAGTCAAGTTTTGACAAGACTGTTGTCTGGATTAGGAGCTGGGCTGATTCCTGGGTGAGGAACGGTCTAATTCGTCGTATGTTATAGAGTGTGAACCTACAGGATCGAGTGACAGCTGTGATGTGAGTTTTGAACGAGAGCTGACTGTCCAGGACAACACCAAGATTCCTGGCTGTTGGGACAGACGTTACCAGGGCGTTGTCTATGGAGATAGTTAGCTCCCGCATAGGGCAGGACTTAGCTGGGAAGAAGAGAAGCTCAGTCTTGTCTGGGTTCAGTTTGAGGTGGTTGGAGGACATCCACTGTGAGATGTCAGCCAGGCATGCGGTGATGTCATCATTCTATTTGCACTATTACTATACAAGATACACAATATTATTTTGTTTTACTATTTTATTTATTTAGTGTGTGTATGTACAAGTGTATGTGTGTATGTATGCTATTTCTTGGGATGGGAGGTTAGTTAGTATATTTAATGCAGTAGGCTATGTGACTGGGCTAATGATATTTGTGGAGGGCAGAGGAGTGGCGCTGTGCTGACGTTCATGTTGAATGTATACATTCTTGGGAATGGTTTTTTGGATAGGCATCACTGTTGAAATCATTTTGTTTTATTTCATTAATTTCCTGTTCTGTCAATAAGTCTATTTGTATTGGCCCTCCAACACTTTTAGTTCAGATAGAGCCCCCAAGAGGGCAGTATTTGCCAAGCTTGTTATGTTTGAGGCAGTCTACAGGTTGAGTTTGAAGCACAGACAAGAGTAGCATTGATTCACCTCTTTGTGTGTGTGTGTGTGTGTGTGTGTGTGTGTGTGTGTGTGTGTGTGTGTGCGCGCGCGCGCGTGCGTGTGTCTGTTTATCTGTCTGTCTGTAAGAAGGTGGGTCATTTTATTATTCTGATGAAAAAACAATGCTATACATGGTTGCTGTGTGTGTGTGTGTTTGTGTGTGTGTGTGTGTGTGTGTGTTTTTTGACCTGACTGAAATATAATACTGTGATACATGTATGCCTTATTGATATCACTGATTGTAACGAGACCTTGATGTGCCTGTCTGACATTATTTTTCTTATTTTTATTTTTAATATTTTTGTTTATTTACAAGTCAAAGACATTTCATGCTGGGATTCATATAGGCCTACCAGCACTCTGGTTCAGTTTGGTTGGGTTTTGGTTGCACCTGGACAGCTCTAATCTGCTCTAATCATTCCAGCTGATCAAGTAGGTGACGCGGGACATACCTTCCCTCTAGTACCCGCCCTAGAGGTTGGTGCGCTCCTCTTCTCTCTCTCTCTGCCTCTGCTGGCCTCCAGGGGTGTGCTTACCTGTTGGGCGGTGTTCTGCCATCGAGACACCACAACGTCTAGACCATCTCATCAGTAAAGAAAAAACCAATAAACGACGTCAATACAATCTAATCTGTTATAAAAATCAAAGAGGGAGAGTTAAAAAAATAAAAATAGGCATAAAGTGTAGAAGGTCTTAAGTAAAATCAGCTAAATTTGCATGTGCTTGAATTCACATTTAGATTTTTTTTCAGATGTCAAGATTTTCTGAGATGATAGAATGGTGATGGATGATGATGCTCATGGAAGGGGAACCTTCTGAAAGCTTCATGGGCAAAGATAATCAACTTCAAAATAATAATAAAAACTGTCAAAATGACCTCTCAGACCTTCAAGTGTTAACACTAGCATGTCTGAACTAAACTCACTACTAATCTGACGGCTAACGGTCAAGATGACCGTGTTTTTCGTGCAATTCCATTGGCTACTCTCTCCCTGCATCTCTTCACACCTCTCCCCCCGCGGCGGGGGGGTTGACGACTTGCCATTGTCTTTGTCTAAATGTCACACTCCAACTCAATTCAAGGCTGCAGTTTCAACTCTACAGGACGACTCGAGTTATTTTCTCTTTTTCATTTCAGTTTACCAAACTATAATTATAGAGCTCCGCAGTCACGCCCCCTTTCAGAAAAGCGAGTGGCCCAGGAAATGAAACCCCAATGCATTCTTCCATCAGCACTTCGAATATAATTTATTTAAAGACGGTTACGCCGCGGACAAAGCCAATTCGGATCATGACAAATCATGACAATGAACACAATGTTTTGGGACGATCAAATCATTAGAAAGAAGAAAATAAAGGCAGGAGACAACACTATTTGTTTTGTTTTTCGTCTTATAAATTATTTGATCGTCCCAAAACATTGTGTTCATTGTCATGATTTGTCATGATCCGAATTGGCTTTGTCCGCGGCGTAACCGTCTTTAAATAAATTATATTCGAAGTGCCGATGGAAGAATGCATTGGAGTTTCATTTCCTGGGCCACTCGCTTTTCTGAAAGGGGGCGGGCCTGCGGCGCTCTATAGTGACGGTGTGAGCGCTATATTGAATACCCGAACACTGTCCGTATTGAGCCAATAAAATAGGCTACCACACGTTATTGTAACAGCCAGAGCCAGCCAGGCACATTCATTGCTTAGAGTCAGACGAAATACGACATTAGTTATATATTGTCATTTTTATATAGAGGGGGAAACATTGATTTGTTATCGATGTAATTAGTATCTAATCTAAATCAGATCAGATAGCCTATAAAGGCACGCTACAATATAAAATCAGCAGGCTATAATGCCGGTTTTAGCGTGCCCTCCGAAAAATATAGTCAGACATTTAAAATTGCATCGGCAATCATTCTCGCTCCATGGAAAGGAAATGTCGGTGAGTCTAACCGAGCATTCAATAACATCCCTCATCATGGATAATAACACTGGTGTGCCGTCAGGGCCAGCAAGGCCTTCTCTGCTGGAATAACATAATCAGAATATACATTTAATTTTGATATATAATATATTTCTCCACAAATATGTATTAAATTATTCCCCAGAGTTATACTCGTTATTTTCATAGCTTTCCTTGAGACTTGGAGGGCTGGAGAGCTTTTATCCAATCAGTGCGGGCGCCTGTAGCTTAAAGTGGAAGGAAATGAAATTCTGGCGTTAACCAAGGTTCCATCCTGGAGGCCAATCTTTCCGGTGATAAAATGGCCACCAACGTAATCAAAAAAGTCAATCGAAGAACAATATTCCTTTACAGGATCGCCTCACTGGTCAACAAAAACACCTTGAAGACCTTAACAGGTTTCTTTGACTATGCATGCACCTCTTGGTACCACAGCACCTCAAAGGCCCTTAAAACAAGGCTCCAGACCTCCCAAAACAAACTGGTCAGGCTCCTACTTGGCCTCACCCCCCGAACCCACCTCACCCCTGCCCACTTTGACAGGCTGGGATGGCTTAGGGTCGACGACAGAGTACAGCATCTTGCAACGGCTGCAATTCGAAACTGGCTCCTGTAAGATCTGAATCCCCCCCCCACTGCCCCCCTTTTCCCCTCACTGTATATGTTTCTTTTCCCTTTTTGCTTCCTTTATGATGAATTCCTATTCTGTTCTTTAACTATATAGAAGTGTCTATTTGTACGTCTCTAAATGTTTTGATGAATTGAACAATGTGGACCATGTTGTAAAGTGTAATGCTTAATTGGGTCGTCCACTCACAGTTAACAGTCTTTGTATTGAGTTTGTGCTTGACATGTACTGTAATTCTGCAAACTGTTAATAAATATTTCAATCGATCAATCAATCAATCAATCCAAAAAAAACAATCAGCTTTCAGCTCTCTGTTGTATGCCCTGCTGGCTGGCTCCAGTGTTAAACAGGAGCCAGCTAGCAGGCGTAGTACGTACACGTCTTTTGATTGGATTACGCAATATTGAGAGGCGGGTTCTATGGGCAGGTTGCAGAACCTGGCTGTTGGTGTGTAGAACTAGGAAACTGAATTTGAATGATAAACATAAACAACGACTAAAACGAGGCGAGCTAATTCACGTACTACTAAAGTTTTTTCAACCCACAATGGCGGAAGGAGGAGAAGATGCCGATTTGGTGGCAGATATAATTTTAACGCCATTCTAAGACGAACTTTTCAAGAAAAGTTAGACATTGTAAGGAGAGGTCGCCCCGACCCCGGCGCTAGCAAGCCTGTCACAGCCTGTCACAGCCAACACCACCTTCAAATTGCCAACTACGACCGCTACCAGTGGCTCACAGGCTCCGAGGGGCACTGCAAACTGTAGGCCTACTGCTGGGAATGCATATTATTTGCAAGTGATCGATTTGGTGTTTGGAGCCACACTGGCTTTGCAAACTTGAGTTGTCTATCCAAGGCAGCAACGAGACACCAAAGCACGGCTGGGCAATTACGAGCAGTGGTGCTTTTGAAAACTTTTGGGGACACCCGAGTGGATCTACAGATCAACAGGGCAACGGAGCTGCACAATGAAAAAGTGAAGAAAAATAGGGAAATATTGAAACGATCGATGAATTGTGTCATGTTTTTTGGTAAACAGGAACTTTCATTTAGGGGACACGATGAAAGTGCTGACTCCACAAACAAAGGAAACTACGTGGAGCTTCTTGCCTTGGAGTCTGAAAGCAACACAGATTTGCAATACCACCTGTCCACTAACAAAGCATGTGTGTGTGTGTGTGTGTGTGTGTGTGTGTGTGGGTGTGTGTGTGTGTGTGTGTGTGTGTGTGTGTGTCATATACAGTTGTTATTATAGAGGTTGCTTGCTTTTCAGGGGACAGTACGTGTTACTTGAGGTCAGGAGGAGATCAAGTTCTACCAGTTCGACCGTATCAAACCGAAACTATTTGGTTTGGCACGGTAGCTTCGATAGTTTGTGACATGTTGACGTCCTAGAGACAGTCTTAAGCCTTGCACCGACGTGCGTTCACGCACATGATTTGGGGGGGTGGGGGGGGGGGGGGGGGGGGGGTGGGCGGATGACAGTGAAAGTGACAATTTAAGGACTTTTAAGACTTCTATAATACCTCAAAGGCTCTAAAAAGAAAAATGCCATTACTGCATCAAAAGTAATCAGCAAACCATGCATGCTATAAAAACTGGTCAAACATTGGACAGATTATTAAATAATAAAGAAAGAGGCCACAATTGTGAAAATAGCTGATCCACAATGTTTTGGGACGATCAAATCATTAGAAAGAAGAAAATAAAGGCAGGAGACAACACTATTTGTTTTGTTTTTCGTCTTATAAATTATTTGATCGTCCCAAAACATTGTGTTCATTGTCATGATTTGTCATGATCCGAATTGGCTTTGTCCGCGGCGTAACCGTCTTTAAATAAATTATATTCGAAGTGCCGATGGAAGAATGCATTGGAGTTTCATTTCCTGGGCCACTCGCTTTTCTGAAAGGGGGCGGGCCTGCGGCGCTCTATAGTGACGGTGTGAGCGCTATATTGAATACCCGAACACTGTCCGTATTGAGCCAATAAAATAGGCTACCACACGTTATTGTAACAGCCAGAGCCAGCCAGGCACATTCATTGCTTAGAGTCAGACGAAATACGACATTAGTTATATATTGTCATTTTTATATAGAGGGGGAAACATTGATTTGTTATCGATGTAATTAGTATCTAATCTAAATCAGATCAGATAACCTATAAAGGCACGCTACAATATAAAATCAGCAGGCTATAATGCCGGTTTTAGCGTGCCCTCCGAAAAATATAGTCAGACATTTAAAATTGCATCGGCAATCATTCTCGCTCCATGGAAAGGAAATGTCGGTGAGTCTAACCGAGCATTCAATAACATCCCTCATCATGGATAATAACACTGGTGTGCCGTCAGGGCCAGCAAGGCCTTCTCTGCTGGAATAACATAATCAGAATATACATTTAATTTTGATATGTAATATATTTCTCCACAAATATGTATTAAATTATTCCCCAGAGTTATACTCGTTATTTTCATAGCTTTCCTTGAGACTTGGAGGGCTGGAGAGCTTTTATCCAATCAGTGCGGGCGCCTGTAGCTTAAAGTGGAAGGAAATGAAATTCTGGCGTTAACCAAGGTTCCATCCTGGAGGCCAATCTTTCCGGTGATAAAATGGCCACCAACGTAATCAAAAAAGTCAATCGAAGAACAATATTCCTTTACAGGATCGCCTCACTGGTCAACAAAAATACCTTGAAGACCTTAACAGGTTTCTTTGACTATGCATGCACCTCTTGGTACCACAGCACCTCAAAGGCCCTTAAAACAAGGCTCCAGACCTCCCAAAACAAACTGGTCAGGCTCCTACTTGGCCTCACCCCCCGAACCCACCTCACCCCTGCCCACTTTGACAGGCTGGGATGGCTTAGGGTCGACGACAGAGTACAGCATCTTGCAACGGCTGCAATTCGAAACTGGCTCCTGTAAGATCTGAATCCCCCCCCCCCACTGCCCCCCTTTTCCCCTCACTGTATATGTTTCTTTTCCCTTTTTGCTTCCTTTATGATGAATTCCTATTCTGTTCTTTAACTATATAGAAGTGTCTATTTGTACGTCTCTAAATGTTTTGATGAATTGAACAATGTGGACCATGTTGTAAACAAGTGTAATGCTTAATTGGGTCGTCCACTCACAGTTAACAGTCTTTGTATTGAGTTTGTGCTTGAAATGTACTGTAATTCTGCAAACTGTTAATAAATATTTCAATCGATCAATCAATCAATCAATCAATCAATCAAAAAAAAACAATCAGCTTTCAGCTCTCTGTTGTATGCCCTGCTGGCTGGCTCCAGTGTTAAACAGGAGCCAGCCAGCAGGCGTAGTACGTACACGTCTTTTGATTGGATTACGCAATATTGAGAGGCGGGTTCTATGGGCAGGTTGCAGAACCTGGCTGTTGGTGTGTAGAACTAGGAAACTGAATTTGAATGATAAACATAAACAACGACTAAAACGAGGCGAGCTAATTCACGTACTACTAAAGTTTTTTCAACCCACAATGGCGGAAGGAGGACAAGATGCCGATTTGGTGGCAGATATAATTTTAACGCCATTCTCAAGACGAACTTTTCAAGAAAAGTTAGACATTGTAAGGAGAGGTCGCCCCGACCCCGGCGCTAGCAAGCCTGTCACAGCCTGTCACAGCCAACACCACCTTCAAATTGCCAACTACGACCGCTACCAGTGGCTCACAGGCTCCGAGGGGCACTGCAAACTATAGGCCTACTGCTGGGAATGCATATTATTTGCAAGTGATCGATTTGGTGTTTGGAGCCACACTGGCTTTGCAAACTTGAGTTGTCTATCCAAGGCAGCAACGAGACACCAAAGCACGGCTGGGCACTTACGAGCAGTGGTGCTTTTGAAAACTTTTGGGGACACCCGAGTGGATCTACAGATCAACAGGGCAACGGAGCTGCACAATGAAAAAGTGAAGAAAAATAGGGAAATATTGAAACGATCGATGAATTGTGTCATGTTTTTTGGTAAACAGGAACTTTCATTTAGGGGACACGATGAAAGTGCTGACTCCACAAACAAAGGAAACTACGTGGAGCTTCTTGCCTTGGAGTCTGAAAGCAACACAGATTTGCAATACCACCTGTCCACTAACAAAGTATTCACTGGGACGTTTATACAGGAGTATAAAGTGTGTGTGTGTGTGTGTGTGTGTGTGTGTGTGTGTGTGTGTGTGTGTGTGTGTGTGTGTGTGTGTGTGTGTGTGTGTGTGTGTTTTGCAGGCACCTGTTACATGAGTTGTTTGTTTCTGGAAATAATCTGCTGAGCTTATAGCTTTATATTAGTGTAATGAATCCTACACATACAAGCA